>NC_068987.1:78091220-78092217 GCF_001194135.2 Octopus bimaculoides
GCCCGGGGCAACTGTAGCAGAAGCCATGCAGTGGGACTGAACCCGAGCTATGAATTGATTACATCTACCATAATCTATCATTAAAAAAAAAGAAAAGGAAAAGAAGTCTCATTTTGCAATAATTCCAAACATATTTTGATTTTAGATTAATTCATCACATACGCACGCGCACATGTGCGCGCGACGAATTTCCTCTATGAGTTAATTTCCCAAATCATTTTTCTGTTACATCGTCAAATTATCCTACTTTAAGATAATTTCTTCAAATTATAGAGAGCCAAATCTTGAAAGATGAGTGGGATACGACGCATCGGCTGCTCGAATGATTGTCAGCTATCCCATTCTATCTATCATCTGTGTTTCAAATGAAAATTTTACACCAACAAGAAAACTGCGGCTAAGCAGCATGGTAGTGGTGTCAGACGTGACATGCAGACCATCATATAGTTTGCTTCACATGGCGTTTTTATTCTTCGCTTCCGTTTTACGAGTTCAGTGTGCATATGCGCATTGCGAGTTCATTCTTCTTTTACTGGTTCCAACTCAAAACTCTTTACAGATCACAACCATCTCATGAACTGCGTTCGTAAGGAGCGCCTCGTGCTCCAATGTTTGTGAAAAAATCAGTTCACTGGAAAGTTAACATCAAACTACGCCGCCTATTCACCACAAGGTCCAGTTCTTGTGGTGTGATGGCTTGTGTGCCTCAATGACTTCGAGAGCTATTCTAACGGAACTCAGGCTCCTGGTAGAAACTTCCATGCTGGACAGATAAAAGAATAGAGGCCGGACTAATAGAGGCCTCTCCGCAAAGTAGAAAATAGAAAATTACAGAAGACTCGGTGACAAATCAAAGCAACAAAACCTGGGAGAGGAAGAAAAGAGAGCTCAGAGTCGGTGACAGAGAAGGACAGTCGTCAATGAATTCGGTTCCATGAGGAGAGAAGAGCTTCAGTAAGAAACAGCGCGTGTACTTTATTATTTTGTTTTTAAATTA
>NC_068987.1:78092227-78093476 GCF_001194135.2 Octopus bimaculoides
TAAAAAAAAAAAAAAAAAAAGACAAAAAACGTACGCATCAATAAATGACCTGAAATTTAGGGTCTAAATTCTATTATTTGTTAAAGCTCATTAAAGTCAGCTTAACCCCTTAAGCCTTTGACAAGAAGTTTAGCCTTGTTGGTTAGTCAGAAATTATTAGCCAACGTTTACAGAAAGAGCAGTCTTCTTCGGACAAGGTTGAGGAAATAAAGGAAAAGATAAATCTCGACAGGAAGTAATCATTAAAGTTGATTATTTTTTTCTCATATCTACAGGTGTAATTTAGTTAATTAAACATTTTTGTTGCATTCAGTTATGTTAATCGGCTTCGTATAGAGATATGTTCTTTATGCAGAAGAAAACTTAGTGAAAAATTTTCCCATTCGTTATTTGAAATTACCTAATCTGTGGAAGCCCTCAGCATCTTTATTCTCTCATTTGTACGGATCTTCGTGATGCTGAGGATGTCCAATAACTGAGGAACATATTCTAGGTCATCACCCTACTTTCCAAAGAGAAGACTCATTGTAAGATTCCAATCAATGTTTAAATGAATATAGATCTCAGAGTTTGTCTTTCTTTGACAAGAATTATTCATTAAAGCAAAAGATTTTACTTCGTATATGCGCAATTTTGATTAACCACAGGCGGAATCGTTAGCACACCTCACAAAATGCTTAGCAGCATTTCATCCGTCTTTACGCTCTGAGTTTAAATCCCGCCGAGGTAGACTTAGCCTTTCATCCTTTCGAGGTCGATAAATCACCGGTCTTGCACCAACATTTGGAACCAATTTTAATTAAACAATATATATTTATGCACAACATAGCGTTAATTAGACATACTGAACAAAACATACTTGAAAGCCTCGCTCTGAAATTAATTACATATAATTATAATTAAAAGATAGTGAGCGGGTAAAATCGCTAGCAAGTCGGAGGAAATGCTTATTAGCATGTTCCTCCCGTATCTTTAGGTTTTGAGTTCAAATCCCATTCAGATTAACTTTGCCTTTCATATCTTCGGGGTCGATCAAATAAAGTACCGGTGGAGTACTCGACTAGTTCACTCCCGCTAAAATTGCTCGTCTTGGATCTTGCAACGGACCGGCATCCCGTTTGGTGAGATGTCGTCATCCTGGTAATTTATACGCACGGAAGTCTGACAACTTATCATATGAGTTCTAGGGCTCAAAAAGGAATACACACACACATTCACGCATATATATATATATATATATATATATATA
>NC_068987.1:78095111-78097051 GCF_001194135.2 Octopus bimaculoides
ATATAGAGAGAGAGAGAGAGAGAGAGAGATACACACACACACACACACACACACACACACACACACACATATATATATATATATATATATATATATAGTGTGTGTGTGTGTATGTGTGCATACATATATTTTCATATATAGTTTAAAACAAGCTGAGTTTGACTTTACATTTCCCTCCTCCAGGGTCAGTAAAATACAAAGAAGTATTTAGTAAGGTCTCGATTAATCCACATTATATCTCCTTTGTAAACACCGACCTTGTATCTTGTCAAAAGTAAAGAAAAACGTAGAATTGTAGTTGTGTTATGTTTTGCTCTCAGCATTGAGCTCAAAGCAAAGTACTGAATATTTCTGCCGCAGGTCATGGCTTACAACACATTGTGAACATTTATGTTACAGAGATCAAGTTCATTCAATGCAGATATCATGTTTTACATTTTGTAATTGTACCTTTTACTGTAGAACACATTTTCTTCTTTTAAATCGTGATTCTATATCATTGTTTGACTTTGAAAATAGTTTCAAGCCATTTATAATTTATTATATTTTTTCCAACTGAATTTTCTGTGGATTCAATATTTTCTGTGATCGGCTAAGGATTACCTCATATAGAAAAAGCAATACAGACTATGATTTCTCTCAGTGTATAATTTCGCTGGACGTTAGTTTGCTGGAGGTGAACATTAGATATATTAGAACTTCTTTGACAAATCTTCCAACATTTTATAACTTTCAAATGCAGTGATTCTTAAGAGATAAAAAGAAATTGTGGTAAGCTCTCGGTAAGCTTTTGCTAAAACTGGTACACCATAAGGAAGTGTTTAACATTACTTACATCTGATATACCAACAATTTCCAGACGGTGGGGGAAAAGGTCGACCACAGTATCTTACCTTCAACAAGACCAATGAGAATGAATTTATCTCTAGTTACTCAATAACCACGGATGGTTCATGTGTCTGCTATTCGTCTACATATAGAATTGCAGCTGACCATTTTAATAAAGTATAAGGTTCTGAATTCATGATATCTAATGGTTACAGTTTACTTTGTTATGTCTATGAGCAAGCAATTTTTTTCTTGTCTCACCCACCCAAGGTTTAGAAGTTGGAGAAAATGGAGAAGATAGAGTGGAGTGCATAATCTATTCATTGGATTTTTATGATTAAATATTTAGGAAATGTATTAAAAATGTTTAAGTATTTTATATACTGCAAAAGTATAAGCAATTTATTACACATAAATTTTAACAAAATCTTATATAGACTCTCAAGAGCCATTTGAATCTCGGTTGAGAATCATAGCTCTAGTTGTTAATGAATTGGTGAGACGCTACAGCGTCCTATTTATATTGGAGCTGCTGTTGATCCCCATTAATCTGGATACCATTCCCTGCTGTTAATAACATAATCTTCTTATAGAGGTACAAACCCTCGGTTGTGGGGATAGATTTTAGTCGATTAGAACAGCTCCTTTGTTCTACAACTGCTGCATATTAAATCGAACGCTGGAGAATGAAGAGAAAAGTTGACCTCGGCATAATTTGAACTATTTCGTTATCCAGAACTGTTAAACCTAAAATTCAAAAGCAAAAAGAAAGAAAGAAAGAAATATATGTGTACAGAATGAACTGAGATGAAGTGTGTATCGTAATTTGCATATGTTTATTTTAAGTTCTTTTCCTTTACTTGTTTCAGCCATTAGAAAGCTGCCACGCTGGGGCACCGCCTTGAAAAGTGTTTAGTCGAATGAATCGACCCCAGAGCTTATTTGTTTTAATCCTAGTACTTACAGTACTTTTTCTATCGGTCTCTTTTGCCGAACCGCTTGGTTACGGAGATGTAAGCACACCAACAACGGTTGTAAAGCCGTAGTGGAGAGCACACACACACACACACACACACACACACACACACACACACACACACACACACACACAC
>NC_068987.1:78097294-78099285 GCF_001194135.2 Octopus bimaculoides
ATATATATATATATATACGACGGGCTTCTTTTCAGTCCCCGTCTACCAAATTCACTCACAGTGCTTTGGTCGGCCCGACATAAAATTCTTTACTACTTTCATATTTAAAAGAAACATTTATGAATTTACTATTTTCATATTCAAAATATAATGAAACACGTAAACAATAAGAATAAACAGCATGAACATATTTCAGTGGGTTGTGTAGTCCCGTTTAATCAAACGATAACAGATCGGTATTACGAACAATAGTAAACATTAAGGAAATAGAATCCCCTCAAAGTATAACGAATAATTTATTACAAAACAATAATTCTTTCAATTACCTCCCTTTTTCTTTCTTTTTCTCTTTTTACTTCCGATGTCAAATATTCATAATACAATCTAATACGGAAGAGCATATTAGATTGCACTTCATGATAAGGATTAAGCTGAACCGATATCTATAGAATAAAATTATTAAAGACTTCCCCGCTGAGTTATTGAATCGGCTATCATATTTCTAATAGTAGCGAGGTCAAAGCGAAAACGACTGGCGAGTTTTGTACCGAGTGCAGGTCGTTAATAAATAATTAACAAGGCAAAAACTTAACATTCTCTCTGTGAGTAGAACTTTAATTTTCCTTTCAACTTTGTCTTCTTGGTGCTGTTAATTGCCGTCTATTATGTTATTTGTAACTCTAGGTTGCACTGCAGGAGGAAGTTCAAGTCCGTAGCTGATGGAGTCCATGTTTCGAAAGACGAAGAAGAAGAAGAAGGAAGAAAGAAAAAGAAAAGGGAAAATGAAGATACAAGTTATAAAGAATGATTAATCATCTTGTATTCTGTTGTACATAACATCATAACATGATAAACAATGCACGGCTATGCTTGTGCGTGTGTACATTATGAATATCATAGGTTAAGTGACTGTAGCATAGAGTGTCACTTATATAAAGTTTATGAAGTATGGCTGTTTAAGTAAATAGCAAATAAATGTTTTAGGATTGCCACTAATCTCCTTTCTCATTCGATTTGGTCAACCGCTAATTTACGTTTGGGACATAACAGGGTACAACAAAACCAACAACAGGTTTCAGATTGGTGTGAATATTGAGGAATTCGGCGGAACTTGAAGTAGATAAAGCTCTGAATAATGGTTTCAAATTTGGGCCCAGGACCAGCAATTTTAAGGGAGGAGTAAGTTTAACTGACACTTATTTTATCAACCGTGAAATGGGTGAAAGGCAAAGGTGACTTTGGCGGAATTTCAAGCACAGCGTAAAGAGCCGGAAGAAATTCCACCGAGCATTTTGCCCGACCAGTTAACGATTCTACCAGTTCATCCGTTTCAGTTAAAGCTAAAAATAATTACGTGTAGATATTGGATTAAAAAACCCTACAAAAAATGTGAGCCCGTGTTTCACAATCAGCTTTCAATTATTTCTATGCAAAGGGATTTTTAACCCGATATTTACACGTTATTATTTGTAGCATTATCTACTCCGAATTCCACCGTTAAAGAGGAATCTCTCGAATTTTTAAAATCCTTATGAAGTAAACAACAGAGAAATCCGTACATACCTAGATTCTTGGAGAGAGACGATCTTAACGATCTTCAGTAACAGGGAACTTTATCCATGGAACTAATCCATATTTTAACAGGACCTGAAAATTCAGGTCTGCCTAACTGAGGAATTGCAGATATTTCACACCTGTCTCAATAAGAAGTGTGAAATATTCGCTAAATATCGTAATAGGGGACATATTTCCAGGAAATAGCCAGGCATTAGACAGCGGCCATGTTGGGGCACCGCCTTGAAGAATTCTAGTCGAAAGAATCGACCCCAGTACTTATCCTTTTAAAGCCTGTTACTTATTCTATCGGGCCCCCTTTGCTGCACCGCTAAGTCTCGAGGACATAAACACACCATCACCGGCTGTCAAACGGTAGTAGGGGATAAACACACACACACACACACACACACACACACACACACACACACACACAC
>NC_068987.1:78099295-78101800 GCF_001194135.2 Octopus bimaculoides
CACACACACACACACACACACACACACACACACGACAGTTTCCGTCTACTAAATCCATTCACAAAGCTTCGATCGGCCCGAAGCTTTAGTAGAAGACACTTGTCCAAGGTATCACGCAGTGGAACTGAACCAGGAACCATGTGGTTAGGAAGCAATCTTCTCACCACACACCTGCCCCTTATAGTAATTAATTACGCATCCAGTGGCTCGGTGGAGTGGGTTATGAATAACTAAGTGTCACAGTCCTTAACACATCATGGTACTAATAGCAAGGTACGTAACCTCGACCCCCACCCCGACTGGTTGTCTGGATTATCTTATCTTCACCATAAATACTTTTAAAAAGCAGGTGAAGATTGAATAATTAACAAGCAGGAAACAACTCGGTTGTGTGCTTAAGAAGTTCGCTTCTCAACCATTTTTACTTCCGTGTTCTGTCCCCCTGCACAGTATCTTGGAAAAGCGGTTTCTACTAGCCTCTTCCTTTAAGTGAAATTTGATTTAAGGAAACTGTATGGAAGCTCGTCACATGAAGGTGTAGGCGTGGCTGGGTGTGTGGTAAGGTGTTTGCTTTCCAACTACATTTTCCCGTGTTCAGTTCCACTGCGTGGCACCTTGGGGAAGTATCTTCTACTCCATAAATCCCGGGCTAACCAAAGCCTTGTGAGTGGATCCGATATATGATGGGCTTATTTCAGTCTCTATCTATATGTATGTGTGTGTACATGTGCGTATTCCCGTGTGTCTGTATGTGTGAGTGAGTGTATATGTGCATATGTGTGTGTGTGTGTGTGTGTGTGTGTGTCTTTGTATCTGTGCTTCCCCACCTCCACTTGACAACCGGTTTGGTGAGCTTACGTCCCCGTAGACTTAGCGGTCCGGCCAAAGCGTCCGATTGAATAAGTAACAGGCTTAAAACTAAGTAATGGAGGTGATTCATTCGACTAACGTTCATTAGTTTATAATTTAAAGTTTATTTATAACTTGCAAGACGCTTCATTCCTAATACCAAACAGATGCTACTAGAATCACCAGAATTATATATATATATATATATATATATATATATATATATATATATGGATTGTTATACTTGCGGGTGGTCATATTTTGCTTTGCCAACTAAACATACACACTATATATTTGGTCTTTTCTTTAGTTATTATTATTATTATTTTGGTTTCTTTGTCAAAGCTCGACACACACCCTGTGACCTCTTCAGCAACTTTTATCCCACGTGTCGCCGCTTCTACTTTCTACTTATACCAAGATGTGTATGCATCTGTGTGTGTGTGCGCGCGTCTATACGTGTAAACGCACACACACACACACACACACATACACACATACACACACACACACACACACACACACACACACACACAAACACACACACAAACATACACACACTCATACTGTCATTAGCTCGTTCTGGACAATTCTCTATCCCATTTCACGTGACTGATAGCTTTAGACTGCTGGTCACACAGAGGTTTGATATTTTTGTTAGCATCTAATGAGATGTTTTCAAAACAGAACATTCTACAGTGGAAGACATTCTGCAAAGTACAATCTCGCATATTTCATTTATACGTTGACTCTTTTGCTTCTTCCGCTTTATAGACATAAGCCACAGCCCCAAATAATATATAATTTGTATAAACTTTTGTTGAGCACTTTGTGTGAAAAATATCTCAAGGAGGCGAGCTGGCAGAAACGTTAGCTAGCCGGGCGAAATGCTTAGCGGTATTTCGTCTGTCTTTATGTTCTGAGCTCAAATTCCGCCGAGGTCGACTTTGCTTTTCATCCTTCTGGGGTTGATAAATTAAATACCAGTTACATCCTGGGGTCGATCTAATCGATTGTCCCCCTCCAAATTTCTGGTTTTGTGACTAGAGTACAAAAGAATATATACCCTGTGAATAATGGTTTCAAATTTTGCCACAGGGGCAGCCATTTGGGGGTGGGGCAGGCGGGGATAAGTCAATTCCATCAACCCCAGTGTTTTATTGGTACTTAATTTATCGACCCCGAAAGAATGAAAGTCAAAGTCGACTTCGGCGGAATTTGAACTCAGAACGAAACGACGGTCGAAATGCCGCTAAGCATTTCGTCCAGTGTGGTAACGATTCAGCCAGTTTACCGCTTTAATACCCTATGAATAGTATAATAAAGGCAAGGCTAACATGTCGGTCGGTTTAACGCCACCGCTTATGACTTGGGTGACACAGGCCGAGAAAATTTAGCGATCACTGTTGACTGTAAAATTTATCGGAACAATAGACAAATGAGTTCTCCAAGGGCAAATCCAACACTTGTCACCTTTAGGCTACGAACAGTGGGGTGAGGCGATAATAATTTCCGACATTGAGTGGTAGGCTTAGCATGACTCCCAATTTAACACCATCAGCTTTTGTATTAGATTGTTCTATCTCATGGAAGCAATCAGTTTAGTTACCTTGCTCTCTCTCTCTCTCTCTCTCTCTCTCTCTCTCTCTCTCTCTC
>NC_068987.1:78102021-78103542 GCF_001194135.2 Octopus bimaculoides
GGGTTCTTGAACTAACTCAATCATACATAGGGGCAGGCATGGTTGTGTGGTAAGAAGCTTGCTTCCCAACCACATGGCATTTCGCCCGGTGTGCTAAACATAGAAGGGATATATAAGGACAGACAAAGGGATTGAGTCGGTTACATCGACCTCAGTGCGTAACTGGTATTTAATTTATCGACCCCAAAAGTGTGAAAGGCAAAGTCGACCTCGGCGGAATACTGCTAAGCATTTTGCCCGGCGTGCTAACGTTTCTTATTTCTTTATTGCCCAACAAAGGGCTAAACATAGAGGGGACAAACAAGGACAGACAAAGGGATTAAGTGGATTACATCTATCCCAGTGCATAACTGGTACGTATTTAATCGACCCAGATAGGATGAAAGGCAAAGTCGACCTCGGCGGAATTTGAACTCAGAACGTAACGGCAGACGAAACGACGCTAAGCATTTCGCCTGGCGTGCTAACGTTTCTGCCAGCTCGCCACCTCTCGATAAGATATAAGAGTTCTATTACTAACCTGTTGCATAATAGAATAGACGACTTTAAAAAGTGTGACAAGTTGTTATATTTGTGTGTTTAGTCTTCGCTTTTTCCTTTTGAGATTAATAAGCCTTGAATTTAGTAATCTCCAAAAGAACAAACCAGTACTACACTCCCCAGGAATCAAGAAAGGACCAGTTACAAACTACTACTACTACTACTACTACTACTACTTAGTACATTAATGGCGTCATATCTCAACACGGGCCCAGATGGTCTTCGGAAAGTCCGGGAAGGATTTTGGTGGAAAGTTAGTGCGGAGGGAGAAAAAGTGCGAAATAAATAAATAATTTACTCCATTAATAAATTTAGAAAATGAGAATGAATAAGTAAAATAAAATAAAAATTAAAAAAAAAACATGAAAAATAAGTATAAAGAAAACAAACAGATGAAACATAAAAAAAACCACATTGAGACAAAGAAAATAAGTGAGAGAGGGAAAGTGGGGAAGAGAGAGAGAGAGAGAGAGAGAGAGAGAGAGAGAGAGAGAGAGAGAGAGAGAGAGGGAGAGAGAGAGAGGGAAGAGGAGGAGGAAGAGAGACTCAGATGATAGAAAAAGCCTAATGACTAGAAAAGAAGGCTAGACTGAAGTTAAAAAAGAAGGCTAGCTATGTATGTATGTATGTATGTATGTATGTATGTATGTATGTATGATTGTATGTATGTATGTATGTATGCCTGTATGAATGTATGTATGAATGAATGTATGAATGTATGTATGATTGTATGTATGCATGTATGTATGTATGTATGTATGATTGTATGTATGTATGTATGAATGCATGTATGTATGTATGTATGTATGTATGTATGTATGTATGCATGGATGGATGTATGCATGTATGTATGCATGAATGTAGCTATGAATGTAGGTATGTATGAATGTATGTATGCGTGTATGTATGGATGTCGGTTGAATGAATGTATGTATGTATGCATGTATATATGTATGTACGTATACATGAATGTATGTACAT
>NC_068987.1:78103953-78105366 GCF_001194135.2 Octopus bimaculoides
ATACATACATACATACATATGAACAAATACATCCATTTCTCTTTCGCTACATGTTTGTGCGTATATGTATGTGTGTGTAGGGAAAGAGAGATAGATGTGTAGGCATATGTACATATATAAATGTATTTATAATTACACACCTATAATGCATACTCACACACATACACATTGACACTCACACACTTCAGATATATATATATATAAGTATATAGTGAGGTAGATAAATATATAGCGAGCTAGCTAGTAGATAGGTAGATAAATAAATAAATAGAGAGAGAGAGAGAGGAAGAGAGAGATGGGTAGATGAGGTAGGTATGTAGGAAGACGGAACGTAGATAAATAGATATATAGATATGTAGGTAGGTAGGTAGGTAGGTAGGTAGGTAGGTAATTAGGTAGGTAATTAGGTAGGTAGGTTTGTAGGTAAGTAGGCAGGTAGATAGCTAGCTAGCTAGATAGATAGATAGGAAAACGTGGCTAGATTAGGTAGATAGATAAATAGATAGATAGACAGAGAGAGAAAGATAGATAGATAGAGAGAGAGAGAGAGAGAGAGAGAGAGAGAGAGATGGGTAGATTAGGTAGGTAAACAGATAGATTGATAGGTATGTATGTATGTAGGTAGGTAGATAGATAGATAGATAAATAGATAGATAGATAAATAGATAGATAGGTAAATAGATAGGTAGATAGATAGATAGACAGGAAAAGGTGGCTAGATTAGGTAGATAGATAAATAGATAGATAGATAGAGAGAGAGAGAGAGAGAGAGAGAGAGAGAGAGAGAGAGAGAGAGAGAGAGAGAGAGAGAGAGAGAGAGAGAGAGAGAGAGAGAGAGAGAGTTAGAGAGAGAGAGAGAGAGATGGTAGATTAGGTAGGTAGATAGATAGATAGATGGATAGATAGGTAGGTAGGTAGACTATTCAGTAAAAGAGAAGAATAACAATGATGTTTCGCTCATGTACAGCGGGGAGGGGAATTGATTAGGGAGTCATTAAGGACTAAGAATTGATCGACGGGAGGTGTGCATATGTGATAGTTAGGAACGTAACGATACCGAAGCTGAGAGCTACAAGCAGACAGCTGAACAAAAATGTCGCTCCCGGTTCTATGACGGCGTTAAGTCCTCCGTTGACCCCCGAGTTGCCTATTCGGTCGGGCACCTGCTGGAGAAGTTCAACTCTTTTGTAACGAAATTAGCACTGTTAGCAAGCAGCAGCAGCAGCAGCAGTAGCACCCTTTTGCTTGTTGTTATTGTTGTTGTTGTTGTTTATATTTTGATCATTTATTTTATTGTATTTTTGTTTTACCTTTTTTTTTTCATTTTTTAAAAAATTCACAATGCATTCTCCGTTCTCTATACTCCTTTGTCTCTTTCTATCTGTCTTTATCTCCTGACTACACCCTGTGTGT
>NC_068987.1:78105870-78110962 GCF_001194135.2 Octopus bimaculoides
GTGTGTGTGTGTGAATGTGTGTGTATGTGTGTGGATGTGTGTGTGGATGTGTGTGTGTATGTGTGTATATATATATATGTATATCCACAAGGTATATGTATGTTAGTGTATGTGTGTGATTGTGTTAGTGTGTGTGTGTTAGTGTGTGTTTGTGTATGTGAGTTAGTGTGCCTGTGTGTGTGACCGCATCTTTTTCTATACTCAACTTTTTTTGTCAATCCACTTTTATTTTTGTCTTTCATCTTTTCTTCCATTTCCCCACCCTTTTCACACCCGTTACTCTTTCGCTCCTCCTTCTCTTCCTCCTGCTCCTCCACCTCTGCCCCTGCATCCCACCTGTCTCCCCATCTCCCCATCTCCCCTTCCCTCACTGCTCCTCCACCTCGCCCCTCCCTTCCTCCCCTTCCTCCACCCATACTAATTGCTGGTGTAGTAGTAGCAGTAGCAGTAGTAATCACCAGTTTTAATTGTCATAGTTCTGAGGATGCTAGTGTTCAACTAAATGCTGGTTATGGCGAAGGTGGCTATGGTGATAGTTGCTATGGCGATGGTAGCTATGGTGATGGTGGTTATGATGATAACAAATCACAAATGCTTTTCTGGTGGTACGGTTTGGTAGTAACGATTCACTTGTTGATTTTCCCAGACTCACTCTAATCCAGTTATGTTATTATTAAATCCTTTCTACCATAAGAACAAAGCCAAACATTTAGCTGAAGGGCCTCATCAATTACTTGTGTTCAGCTGGTTATTATTTTATCGACCTCGATATGATGAAAAGCTCAAATCGATCTCTTTGTAATCGACTAGTCTCCTCCCTGAATTTCAGGCCTTGTGCCTATAGTAAAAAGAATAGCACCCGGAGTGCCAGCAAGCGCTCGCAGTCTTCTTCCAGTCGCGCAATACAGTCGGTGGAAGTTCCAAACTGGAGTTCTATAAGAGATTATCAACGACGCCTGCAGGGAAACTGGACGCTGATGGAGGCCAATCAGCTGGTTTGTACCGGAGGACTTTCGGGCCTATGGATAATTTCGGGGCCTATGGATAATTCCCAGAAATCCCTGGACTGATAGTGCAAACGGGACAAGTCGATCAAGTCGATCTCTGACGTAATGCTACAATATAATGCTAAGCAGGATTGTGTCCACCTTTACGACCAGAGTTCAAATCCCGCCGTGGTCGACTTAGCCTTCCATAGATTAAGCACGACTCCAGCACTGGGATCGATGTAATTGTCTAGTCTCCCTCCTTAATATTTTAGGCCTAGAATAGAAAGGATTATTATTATTGTTATCCTCAAAGCCGGTGACCTGACAGAATCGTTAGTACGCCGGACAAAAAGCCTAACGGCATTTCGTCGGTCTTTACGTTCTGAGTTCAAATTCCACCGACGTCGACTTTGCCTTTCATCCACTCAGGGTCGATAAAGTAAGTACCCGTTGCGATGTAATCGAATAGCTCCCTTCCCCCAAAATTTCAGGCCTTCTGCCCAAGTGAGAACGGAAAGGGAACTAGATAGCAGTTCTCTTTCCATCCAGTTTGTGAAAAGAGAAAGAACTGTGCCAAAAATGGATAGAATGAATGGCCGTTCTCAAAGTATGCGCCTTTAGATTGGAGATCAGGAGAGAGAGATCGTATCTTTGGTGGCCAGGGTAATCCTGGATCTGTGGGGATACTTTGTTTGGCCCTAGCTGGAGTTTCTCCTGTATCAAGAGGACGGCATCATTCATGTGATCTTATTTTTTGTATACCATGCATATTTTTAGTGGAGGCACATGGCCCAGTGGTTAGAGCAGCGGACTCGCGGTCGAGGTGTCGCGGATTCGAAACTCAGACCGGGCGATGCATGTGTTTATGAAAGAAACACCTAAGCTCCACGCGGCTCCGGCAGAAGGTAATAGCGAACTTCTGCTGACTCTTTCGCTGCAACTTTCTCTCCTCCTGCACCTAACAGCTCACCTGCGACGTATCGGCGTTCTGTCCATGTGGGGAACCTATATGCCAATGAAACCAGGAAACCAGCCCTCATGAGCCAAGCATGGCTTAATAAAGAACAAACAACAACATGTTGTTTTACCGCATTTCATTTCTTTCATTTCTTCCCCACCCCATCCTCTATGTAAATCCTCACACAGCTTGTTTTCTGTCCTTGTGATGTTACCCTCATCTTAGCTCTGTGACTAATAAAAGAAATTATTATCATTATTACTGAGTGAGAGTAGTGCATGCCACTGGGGTAAACAATACGAAGCCCAGTATACTCATCATGACTACCCGTCTGGTAAGGGTACATTAGGCACATGCATCATAACCATATGTGTGCAACATAGTGATCTCATATCAGGATAAACAGCGCTTGACTTTGCTCAGTTAAAATTTTCTCAAAAGGTCTCTGAATAAGGGTTGTTTTAGGATACTGAACGAAACACCTATGTTTCCAGAGGTGAAATTCACCAAAATTTCTCTCAACACATGGCTATGATGCTCCTCCAATGCTTCTGCTCGTGATCAGAGATGCACATATCGTCAGCCACTAAGTGACAAGCTCAACTGGTTCAGGTCAAGCATATCTGTTGTATTGCTGTAGTTCATCTTTTATACTAAGACAAAGCATGTACGTGATAACACTTCCAGTCAGTTAAGATCAGAAGCCATGAAAGTCAGTACCTGGTACTGCATCAGGACATTTATTTATTTCTTTATTAATTATTGTTGATGTTATCATCATCATCATCATCATCATCATCGTCATTATTATTATTATTATTATTATTATTATTATTATTATTATTATTATTATTATTATTATTAAGACGCTGAGCTGGTAGAGTCGTTAGCACGCCAGACGAAATGCTGCTAAGCACTTTGTCGTTACGTTCTGAGGTTAAATTCCGAGGTTGACTTTGCCTTTCATCCTTTTGGTGTCGATAATATAAATACCAGTTGAGTACTGGAGTCGTTGTAATCAACTAGTCCCCTCTCTGAATTTCGGGCCTTCTGCCTATAGTAGAAAGGATTGCACTCGGAGTGCCAACAAGCGCTCGCAGCCTTCTTCCAGTCGCGCAATACTGTCGGTGGAAGTTCCAAACTGGAATTCTATAAGAGATTAGCAACGACGCCTGCGGGGAAACTGGACGTTGATGGAGGTCAATCAGCTGGTTTGTACCGGAGGGCTTTCGGGCCTATGGATAATTTCGGGGCCTATGGATAATTCCCAGAAATCCCTGGATTGATAGTGTAAACGGGGTCAGTGCCGGTTCAAGACTATCCCTTTAGACACGGAAGCGCTGTCGGACGAACCTGTCCGAGATGTGCACAGAGCGATGAAACCGTTTTGAATCATTCACCTACTGTTCGGGTATTGTTGACTTGTGAAACTTTGTCGAACTGATGTTGTCGCGAGTAGGGCGGATCGGGTAATCGGTTTCTTTCTTTCTTTTTTTTTTGCCGGGAAGGGCAGGCAGTTTTCCTGTCTGGTGTCTATGGCGAAAGGAGTAGTGTGGTAGACAAGATTTGAAATGATTTAAGACAAATACTTTCCTTTTCGGCCAAGTTCCACTTGAAAAGGAAAGTGAGGATGGAGGCGGAAGTGTTCCTCCTCACTCCAGTAATTTTGTTGAAACGTGGGTGAATGTGGTGAGGATGGCTCGTGTAAATGGCCTACTCTGAAATGCACTTGTAAGCCGGAGGAGATGACGAGGAGAGATGTTGCTGCCTGGGATGCTCTTGGAGATCAGAACGAGCAGAATGTGTGGCGTTTCTGGGTTGCCCATGAACGGAAGTTACCCCTTTTAGTGAATTATTTTGTTTAAATTTTGTTGTTAATTGTTATAGTTTTATTGTTGCTTACACGTGTTTGTATTAAACCCCACTTTTCCCTAGTTTTTGGATTGTCTTTTACTTTTGTTCTGCATTCGGCCCTTGCAGCGAGCAGACAAAATCGTTAGCACGCCGGACGAAATACTTAGCAGCATATCGTTCATTTTTACATTTTGAGTTCAAGCCGAGGTCGACTTTGCCTTTCATCCTTTCGGGGTCGATGAAATAAGTACTAGTTGATCACTGGGGTCGATGTAATCGACCAGTCCCTCTACCTACAAACTCGAGGCCTTGTGCCTAAAGTTGAAACAGGGGATCAAGTTGGCAGAATCGTTAGCAAGGCGGACAAAATACATGGTTACATTTCTTCCGACTTCTTACGTTCTGAGTTCAATTCCTGCCGATCTCAGCTTTGCTTTTTATCTTTCTAATATCGATAAATAAGTACCAGTTACTAGAGACGGCTAACCCCCTCCCCTATCCCCAGATTTCAGACCTTATGCCTATAGCAGAAAGGGTCATTATTATTATTATTTAAAGACCGTGAGCTGGCAGAGTTGTTGGCGCATCGGACGAAATACTTAGCGGCATTTCTTCCGAATCTTTACGTTCTGAGTTCAAATCTCACCGAGGTCAACTTAGCCTTTCATCCTTTCGGAAATCGATAAAATAAAGTAAGAGACACATACAAGGATCGATGTAATCAACTGACCCCCTCCCCATCCCACCACCAAATCGCTGACCTTGTGTCAAAATTAGGAATAATTATGGTCATTATCATTATAATTATTATTTAAAAAGCAAGACGTCAGGCCAGTTGGTCCACTACTGGCCTGTTTTGTTCTGCTTGTCTTTTCTGTATTTTTTAAAATTCATTTTCTTTTATTTTGCTTACCAATTTTCCGCTCCTACCGTTAAATGTGCCGCCCTACTCCGTCTGTATCTGCATAGAAACAATTTTTTGTTTGTGTGGGCTTTTTTGAGTCCTTTCACTCTCAATTTTTAATTTTACCTTCAAGCCTTGGCCTCACCTTATTCTTCAACCCCACTTTTTTTTTGCCTCCCGCCACCTTTTTTGTTCTTTCTTTCATTTCTATCCCGCCCCCCTATTCCGATCTCCCTCTTCGTCCTCGTTCTCACTTTCATCCTCCTCCTCCCTTCCCCTTCCTCTTTCCAAGGCCAGACCCCCCCGTCCTCACCCCCGTCCTCATCACCACCGCCACCACTCACGCATGCACACTTCTTATCTCTCTCTCTCTCTCTCTCTCTCTCT
>NC_068987.1:78112003-78112296 GCF_001194135.2 Octopus bimaculoides
ATTGTACTATTTCTATGAATGTATGTATGTATGTATTTGTGTATGTATTTATGTGTGTTCGTATGTGCATCTGATAATGCACGTCTGTTTCTGTTTCTGAATCTGTATGTGCATATGTCTTTATACATATGTGTGTGTGTGAATAAGTAATGCTAGTGTTATTATTTTTTTTTGGTTCTTGTTTTTCTTAGTTTTAATTTTTATTTATTTATTAATTGTTTTTTGTATTATTATTATTATCTTTATTTATTTATTTACTTTTTTTTGTATTTTCGGTGTTATTGCCTAAAGCA
>NC_068987.1:78113063-78114085 GCF_001194135.2 Octopus bimaculoides
GCTTCACAAAGATCAAGCGATGTCGACTAAGGGGGGTCCTTCCCTTTTGTTCCCCCTGTTTCAGAGCTGATAATCGCCGGACCTCTGCCGGCTTACCACTGAGAGAGAGAGAGAGAGAGAGAGAGAGAGAGATGTTGAGAAGTGTGAAAAAAGAAAAAATATAAAAAATATTATAATTAAAAATAACAATTAAAGATAAAAATGAAATAAAACAAAAACATGATACACACACACACGTATATATGTATATATACACACACATATATTTCTACACATCTATACATCTATACATCTACACACCACACATATACTTGGATCTGCTGATAGAAATCTTGTGTGGAAAGGAGAGATATCGAGAGCTTTTGCAAGGAAAAGAAAGATATTGAGCAAGTAAATGCTTCGGTGTGTATGTGGTTGGTAGAGGAAATATTGTATAGGCAATAGAGAGACTAGAAATGAGATAGGATGAGGTGATAGCGGTTGTATTTGTGAAGGAGAGAGACGATATTGATGGACAAGAAGTTAAAGAAGAGGTGAAGCAAAAACAGAAGGGTAAAGAAGAAGGAAAAAAAGAACACGGCATACAATGAGTTGGAAAAGAGAAATGGTGAGCGAGAAAAGGTGATTGTGGTGTTGGGTGGAGGTAAAGATGTGTGAAAGGAAAGACAGGTCAGCAGCAAAGGAGATTAGAGGTATATGAAGGAGGAGGAGGAGGAGGGAGAGAGAAGAAAGGCAAGGAAGAGGCAAGGGGGAAATGGGGGAGGGGGTAAGGGATGCATAATGGTAGCAGCGTAAGTGTGAGTCCAAAGTGTGAAACGTTACAGAGGAAGAAAGAGAAGGAAAAGAGAAAGAAGCGATGCACGCTGGTGAATAAAATGAAGAAAATGAAAATGAAAGTAGGAAGATGAGGCTAGTTAAGTAAACATCCTCCATTTGTGTGTGTGTATGTATGTGTGTGTGTGTATGTGTGTGTACGAGTGGTGTGTATAAACATGTATTTATATATATATATATATATATAT
>NC_068987.1:78116623-78117887 GCF_001194135.2 Octopus bimaculoides
ACACACACACACACACACACACACATGCACACATATGGGTTCATTTCCGTTTTCATTAAAATTTTAAAAATACTTTTTAGTATTAGATACCCCTTTAACTTTGTTCGCATGCTGAGGTATTTTCTATTCTTTTTTCTTTTGTTTCAGTCATTTGACTGCAGCCATGCTGGAGCGCCGCCTTTAATCGAAACATATCGACCCCAGGATTTATTCTTTGTAAGTCTAGTACTTATTCTATCGATCTCTTTTTCCGAACCGCTATGTTACGGGGACGTAAACACACCAGCATAAGTTGTCAAGCGATGTTGGAAGGACAAACACAGACACACAAACACACATATATATATACATATATACGACGGGCTTCTTTCAGTTTCCGTCTACCAAATCCACTCACAAGTCTTTGGTCGGCTCGAGGCTATAGTAAAAGACACTTGCCCTAGGTGCCACGCAGTGGGACTGAGCCCGTAACCATGTGGTTGGTAAGCAAGCTACTTAACGCACAGCCACTCCTGTGCCTATGAGTGAGTGTTTTTTTTTTAATGCATTATTCCTGTTGTTAATTTTTTTTTAAATCTATTAAAATAAGATAACATTACCTTCTATGAGCTGGAAAAATATATCAAATTTCCATCCCTAATATATATTCTTCCTCCCATTCTATATAATAGTCTTTTCAACCTCCCTTATTATCTTCTAATATTTTTATGGTCGGTCGGAACTCTGTTGTTCAGCTATTTAAAGAATAAAAACACTATAAATTAACCTCTCATCCCCTATTCTGCATTCCGCCTCCCACATTATATATCGTTTTACTTCTTTCATTATCTTTTAAAGTTTTTTTTTTACTTAAATCACATGATTTTACGTCATGTGATTTAAAAATTAAAAATGAAATAAAATAACCTTTTCTTTTGAAGTTAGAGCAGAATATCTCAGTCTCACCCCTATTCTCTTCTCTTACTCCCACTACTACTTCTTCCTTACCTCCCTACTCGATTCTATCACCCAAATGAGTTTCCTGTATAAACTACTATCTAGGATAAACAAATCATTATTTGGCTGAAGCTAGTCAGGAATCATGAAGTGACATAATGTTGGCTATTGGAAAATTCTTGTAAAATGTTTAATTCGTGTATATTCACCTGATGAAGAAATTTTTTCGCACCATTTAACAACTCCATTCATCAATAAAAAAAAAGCTCGTTTGAAACAGCTGTAGTGAATGAACCAATTTCCATCTATTGTTATAAATAAATATATA
>NC_068987.1:78118293-78119320 GCF_001194135.2 Octopus bimaculoides
ATATATATATATATATATATATATATATAAGAGAGAGAGACCAAAGTGTACGTACGCCGCTATATGTATATAAAGAAGAATATGAAAAAATGGGACAAGAATGCAACCGGCAACAACAAAACATCCAGAGAGTTAGATGATACAAATAGGTACATGAATAAACAAGAACGGGTCATTCAGAGTTTTCTTTCGTCAGTCCAGTTCCATATTATCTTTGCAGTTTCGGCTGGTTATATTAAGGATTGCTCGAATCTGGTCAGTCCCAAGGAAAAATGCAAGCTAAGATCACTAGATTCCTTGGAAGAAAGCAGTGAATGTATACGAAAATAACGACGGAAAAAAAACGGAATAATGGTACACAAATACAAATGTAAACAACAGGACATTAAATTAAGCTGGTGTGTGTCGAAGTGAAGCAGTCTCGAGTATAACCAGACGAAACTGCAAAGATAATCTGGAACTCGACTGACGAAAGAAAACTCCGAATGACCCGTCCTTGTTTTCTCATGTCCTTTTTTGTATCATCCGACTGTCTGGATGATTCGTTGTCACCTGTTGCGTTCTTGTCCCATATATACGAGAATAACATTGAGCATTTTGGAGATATTTCGCTTGCGCTTCAGATTATGGTGCTTCCGACATTCCTGATTCTGTGCTCCATATTGGCATTGAATATCATGCTCTGGCTTGTATCTTGATCATGTTAGTAGGATAGAGAGGGTCTGTGAGGTGGTGTGCAAGCCTTATTTGACCTAAAATTTAACTTGCGCAATCGCCGGCGAGACGATTTCTAGTGCTCTGTCGAGTACGGTTAAACTGCAGCAAGCATGGAAGCTGCAGGCGCGAACCCTGGCGAAGTCGACTGTGGTTGCAATAATCTCAAGCACGGGCATTGTTGGCGTTTTGCATGGGAAATGACCAGTGATGGTCTTCCTTGGTTTCTAGTGGACGGCCATCATTATCCCATATATATATATATATATGTATGAACTAATTTGTATCATATACATACATCTCTCTCTCTCTC
>NC_068987.1:78119961-78121068 GCF_001194135.2 Octopus bimaculoides
ATATATATATATATATATATATATATACACGTTCGTATGTATACATATAACAAAAAGTACCAGGAAAAACAATTCACAGTGGGTACTATCGTATATTTGAACAACAAAGGCATATAAGGGTATATTAAATACCATACAATAATAAATTTCTCATTGACAGAAATCCTTTCTGCTTTCACCAGAGGTGGAAGGAATATCGTCTGGTAACAAATATGACTAGCTGTAAATGACAAGGGGAGATAATAAAAAAATCAAGAATTTCTCCAAAGTTGGTATACCATCAGGCAATTGTTTTACCTTCTTTGGAAGTGGCGGTGATTCTTATAAATCAAGAAGTGATACATAAGTTGATATGAAATAAAGTTTGAAAAGGATAGAAGAAAGAAAAAGAAAATAACTGGCGTAAAATATAGTCAGCGTAAAATATACTGTGGAGTAAAATATACAGTGAGAGAAAACGAGATATACGTGTGTATACATGAGTATTTCTCTGTATGTGTGTATATATTTATAAAGTGAAAAGAAAAAGAGGAGAAAACAGCGAAGAGAAAACAGAGTGAGAGAGAGGGAGAAAGAGGATGAGAGAGAAGGAGAGAAAGAGAGAGAGTAAGGAGAGAGGAGAGAGGAGAGAGGAGAGAGGAGAGAGGAGGGGAAACTATACGAGTATTTGTTGGAGGTATTCCGTTATTTAAAAAATTTCTGTTGCAAAAATACATTGGAACAATTTTTAATCCAATTGAATCGAATTCATACACACATACACACACTCAAATACCCGCACACACGCACACTAGCACACAGGCATGTATGTGTGTGTGTACAGAAAGAACAGAGAGAGAGAGAGGGGGGGTAGAGGACAGAGGGAGATAGTATATGACAGAATACATGAAAAATGAAGGTGATGATTATGTGGGAACGGGGTATACGTGTACAGATATATGCACAGGAGCACCCACCCACCCACTGAAAAGTATGTATGAAGGAAAACATATATATATATATATATATATATATATATAATATAATTATAACCGGATTTATGATTTACTACGATATATATATATGCAAATATATATGCATATATATATGTATAAATACATGTATATG
>NC_068987.1:78121372-78122247 GCF_001194135.2 Octopus bimaculoides
ATATATCTTATATATATATATATATATATATATATATATATATACATGTATGTATTATTTGTGTATACATATATATGTGCGTCCATATGCGCGTATACAAATGCGTGTGTAGGTATGATTGTATGTGTGTGTGTATATATACCTACATATACATACACACACACACACACACACACATATATATATATATATATATGCTTATATATACCTGCATACACACCCCCATGAATGCCTATATACCTACACACACACACACACACACACACACACATATATACAGACGGAGCACGAATAAAATAGAAAGAGAGAAAGAATGAAAGAAAGAGAGATAGATAGAGAGTGAGAGACAGAGAGAAAGAGAGAGAGAGAGCGAGAGAGTGATAGAGAGAGAGAACCTTAGACTTTCCATTGCACAACGCCTCCCGTCGCGGCTGGGTATGCTTGAAAGTTGGGTGGAGGTTGGTGTTATTGATGGTGTTGATGGAGGCATAAACATATCGCGGACTTGGTGAACACAAGAACACCACAAGATTCTCTCTATCCCTCGGGGAAAGACAGAAAATTAAAGACAGCGTGAAAGAACAACAACAAACAAATAAAGAAATTAAAATAAATATTAAAAAAATAGAAAGTAAAAAAAGAAAAAATAAATCATCGTCAGTACGACAAAAATCTACCATTAGCATCATCATCATCACGACTATTAGTAACACCGCCATTTCCTACACTACCACCACCATCACCACCATCACCAAAACCACCTCTCACCACCACCACCACCACCACCAACACCACCACCATCATCATTGTCATCGTTGTTGTCACCATCATGATACTCCTCCTCCACCACCTCCTCCTCCACCACCTCCTCCTCC
>NC_068987.1:78125323-78126122 GCF_001194135.2 Octopus bimaculoides
GAGAGAGAGAGAGAGAGAGAGAGAGAGAGAGAGAGAGAGAGAGAGAGGGAGAGAGAGAGAGAGAGAGGGGGTGAATCGAGAAACAAACAGACAAAGACAAACAGAGAGACTGAGAGAGCAGCTCATGTTGCAGTTTTACAGTTCTTGCAATGTGTTTCTTTGTCAAACCGCTGAAGCATTTCCCAAACATCATTAAATAGTTTTATTCGTCTAATCATCCAGACAATTTGCAACAGTGATGACAACTGCCTTGACACAATCTGTTGTTACTGCAGATGCAGCTAGGTTGCAGTCATTGTCGTTGCTTTACACAATGTGCCGCTGCACTGCTGTTATTTGATAACAACTGTTGTGTCGATTCAGCTGTTAGCAAGTTGCACAATAGTCGTAGACATGTATCTACCGTACCATACCTAGCGAAATTGGAGAAGATATAGAAAAAAGGATTATGTAAAGAAAGTACTCACCTCTCTCTCTCTCATATACGTGTGCAACATATATATAATATATATATATATATATATATATATTCTTTTACTTGTTTCAGTCATTTGACTGCGGCCATGAAGGAGCACCACCTTTAGTCGAGCATATCGACCCCAGGACTTATTCTTTGTAACCCTAGTACTTATTGGATCGGTCTCTGGTGCTGAACCGCTAAGATACGGGGACGTAAACACACCAACACCGGTTGTCAAGCGATGGTAGGGACAAACAGACATACACACACACACACACACACACACAAACACATACACACACATACATACATATATATATATATATATATATATATATA
>NC_068987.1:78127333-78129388 GCF_001194135.2 Octopus bimaculoides
ATATATATCAGGTTGAGTAAAAAAAGTAAAGTTTTGAACCATGAAGAATTTGTACCGGACTTTTGCAGTTTTGTATCTTTTAAAATATTTCTTTGCAATTGTCTGATAATACAGACACAGACTTGCCCAAATGCATCAATAAATTAACATTGTTATTTTTTTTTCACCGTTACAATCATCTGTGACCAAGTTGGTCGTAAGTTTTGTTTGTGCGTCGTTCGAGTGGTTTGTGAAGGATTGTTGAATTGGAATTATATTTGTTATTAATTGTTGTGTCTTGAAACACTTGTTTTTGCTGCCTTGCGGCTGTTTTGTTAACGTCGTCCCCCTTGTTTGAAGGGGGAAGCGCATTGTGTCTTCATGATGCATGAAGTTTTGAATTTTTCAGACGTAACGACATCTGAAAAATTACTGAGAAGTTTGAATATTGCAAACTAGATGATGGAAAAATATGAAGGTGGGTCAAAAAAATGAATTTTGCAATTGTGGCTGGTGAAATAAGATAAGAAATTTGGAGTTGAATAAGTACAGGGAAATCCTGCGAAGGGAGGGACACGAAATAACCCTGCTAGTAGAGTTACAAGGGACACACAAAAAAAAAGAAGACAATAAAGAGAAGTTGGGAAGGCATTGAGACCCATCTGGCAGGATGTCGTCTACCTCGCCAGAGGGAGGAAATACGCAACTGTAGAGGTGCGACTTGCATCCGAGAAGAAGGCCAGGCAACATTCGGTAGCCTCCCTGAAAACGGACGCGATAATGCTGCTGCTTACTTACCTTAGAAGATGTGCTTCCAGGGAATGATCTGTTTGTTTTCAGATGAAAAGAACTTTGCTAGGACCAGTTGCACAATACGCCGAAGAACATGTGGCTTGCTAATAATCCATGTCATGTCCCATGTATCATGAAAACCAAGTTTACCAAAACTGTAATGGTCTTTGAACGTGTCTCCAGTAAAGATGACATCATGCCGCCCCACATATTTAGACAGTACCTTAGTTTCAATTCAGATGGCTATGTGAAGCTGCTGGAAGCAGTGACCGAAACCTGGCTGAAGAGGGCTGCTGCTTGAAGGTCCATATGTGCAGCAGCAGCAGGATTCAGCTCCTTTCAATACCATCGGAAAGAGTCAGAAGTGGTTGTCAGAGAATTTCTACGACTTCACCAGCCACAGTCTCTGACCCCTTAATTCCCCAATTGTTATCCCATGAACTACTCTGTGTGTGGGATGTGGTTGAGAAAACCACCAATCGCTCAGCCAACAACACCAAGGCCGAGCTGGTGGTCAAGATCAAAGAAGGGTTCAAAGATCGGTCTAGGGACACAATGAGGAACGCGTGCACCAGGTTCCGGAACCATTTTGAAGGCGTAGTGGAACCCGAGGTCGGCTACTTTGAGAAAAATGTTATCTCCCAAACATAATCTCGTTGATATTTTCTGGTTTTTAAAGATACTCTTATTTTTAGATGGGATATTGTGTTGGCCCGAACATCCTTATATATCATCAAGTAATATATTTCCGTTTTTCGCATACAATTAGTCAGAAATACACATATATATATACATATGTATATGTATATGTATATGTATATATATATATATATATGTATATATATATATATATATATATATATATATATATATAATACATAGGCTTAAATCTATCTATGAATTTATCTATATGTATGTATGTGTGTATGTATGTATGTATGTATGTATCTATCTATCTATCTATCTATCTATCTGTCTATCTATATAGGAATTCGTACACATACACACATTTATTTTTCATTCTTAAACAAGAATGTTGTTGATAGTAACTTTGAAGTTACGACCAGCTAAGCCATCGTCCGATGAGATGCTTAACTGGCCGAATCTCCGAAGTCACTGTCAGCAATCAACGACATTCTTGTTTAATGATAATAGATTTGGAACTCTACAAAAGTATACCATAACCCATCAGATTAAAGTAAAATTGTTTTTATTATAACTGAACATAAAAACAACCATTAATATCTATACACACACACACACAGACACACACACACACACACA
>NC_068987.1:78129881-78132451 GCF_001194135.2 Octopus bimaculoides
ATATATATATATATATATATATAAATAATACAGAATGGGACAAGAATGCAAAACATCCAGACAGTTAGGTGATACAAGAAAGGCACAAGACATACAGATAGACGATACAAAGAAAACATGGACAGGTCATTTGGAGTTTTCTCTCTTCAGTCGAGATCCAGATTATCCTTGCAATTTCGGCTGGTAATTCTCGATATTGCTCCAATCTGGCCAGCCCTAAAGAAAAACTAAGCTAAGAGCATTAGATTCCTTGGAAGAAAGCAGCGAATGTATACAAAAATAAGGACGGAAAAAAAACGAACAATGTTACACAAATACAGTAGGAATAATAACAGGCAGGATTCAAGTGAATCAGGCAGTTAAATGGTAAGGCACTGGGTAGGGTCAAAGAGTAAAATAGATGAATACATACGGGGGTACCGCAGTGCAGACAAAATGACATTCAGGTTAGGTATACGATTAACTGTACCCGACTGAATATATCAATAACCCCGAGGTTAATAAAGAAACGCACATTATACTAAATGTACGGTTCATAATATACTTCGGATCTACGTAAGGAGCAGGTTCCGAGAGATGTGAATAATGAATATACAAATAACAAAAGATGGATAAGGTATCAATTCACTACAGCTGTTTCCAACGAACTTTTAATTGAATAATGGAGACATTACTTAAGAAAAAGAAAAAAAAAACGTTTTCATCAGGTGAATACGTGAATTACAACATTATATAATAACCGAATAAAAACGTTTTTTTCTAATGATGTAATGTCTCCATTAATCAATCAAAAATTCGGTGGAAACAGCTGTAGTGAATTGACACATTATCTATCTATCTATCTATCTATCTATCTATCTATCTATCTATCTATCTATCTATCTGTCTGTCTGTCTGTCTGTCTATCTATCTATCTATCTATCTATCTATCTATTATTATTATTATTATTATTATTATTATTATTATTATTATTATTATTATTATTATTATTATTATTATTATTGTTGTTGTTGTTGTTTTTGTTGTTGTTGTTGTTGTTGTTATTATTTATAACTTTTAATCTGCAAGTTTGTTACAGTTACTTGCCGAGACACACCCAGTATCCTGGGATGGGTGAAGGATAAAGGATGTTACAGTATGACTGAAAGCTTAGGGAGGGTAAGTAGCGAAATATCTTCATGTAATTCAATGCAGACATTTAAATGGAAAAGGCTTCTCTAAGAGTGTGGGCAATACTTGTCAATACAATCCTTTGGATTTCTCTGAGATATGGTTCTTCTGGGATTTATCCAGATATTTCTGACATACCGTTTTTATCATACCTGGGGCACCTACAATAACAGGAAGAGTTCTCGTTTTAAGATGCTTCATCTTTTGTATTTCAATTTCCAGGTTCTTATATTTGCGGTTACAACGAGTGTTCCAGTTGATACGATCAACGGAACAGCCTGCTCGTGAAAATTAACGCACAAATAATCCACAGACATGCGTGCTATTGACGTAATTCCAAGGGAGATTCAGTGTGACACAGAATGTGGCAAGGCTGGCTCATTGGAATGCACGTACTACAACCTTTTGGTAGCTGAGTGGACTGAAGCAACGTAGAATAAAGTGTCTTGCTGAAGGACACACCACACCGCTGGAAATCGAACCCGCGACCCTACGATCGGGAGCCGAATACCCGAAATACTAAGCCACCCGTCTTTACTATGTCTGTGTGCGTGTCTTTTAGATTTATAATTGTTTCAGTCATTGGTTCTGGGCCAAGCTAGGGCACACCCAGAAAAGATTAGTCGAACAAGTCAACCCCTCTACTTAATTTTAAAAGTTTGAAAGTCTGGTACCTTCCAAACTTATAGTAGCGATTCGTGAAAATTTCACCTTCCAATAAGGACGATATGAATCTTTGCTAATTTTGTTAATTGTCGATTATTTTCTCGTTTTCACACTTTTTCCAAAGAAACACGCGCAGGTACGAAGATACTGAAACCGATGTATACGTACATATATACATACATACATACATACATACATACATACATACATACATACATACATACATACATACATATGTAACACACTGCCTAAATACCAATCTTGAGAAATTAGGCTTCGCGAAACCAGAAAGGAGAAAACTAATTCGAAGACTACAAATCAAGTCCATCACTGGAACTATACAAATCAGTAAAACTTTCCAGAAGTTTAGCATTTAAATATATAAGAGCATGTTTAGACATGTAGCTATATGCTCTCTTTTTACTCTTTTGTTTCGACCAAATCGACCCCAGGAATTATTCTTTGGAAGCCTAGTACTTATTATATCGGTCTCTTTTGCCGAACCGCTAAGTTACGGGAACGTAAACACACCAGCATCGGTTGTCAAGCGATGTTAGAGGGACAAACACAGACACACACACACACACACACACACACACACACACACACACAAACACTCAAACATACTCATCAAAAGGATTTAGAAACTTAGAGATTTATGAAATAATTTGTTATTAACGGTGGAATTCGAAGTAGATAACGCTACAAAATTATAACATGCAAATACTGGGAT
>NC_068987.1:78132819-78137025 GCF_001194135.2 Octopus bimaculoides
ATATATACATATACATATCTACATACATTCACGCATACATAATTCCATATACACACATATATATATATATATAATTTCATATACGTAGTGCACACAGAAAACACACACACACACACACACACACACACACACACACACACACACACACAGTTACGATGATTCAAAAGAAGCAACTTTAACATTCTAATTTTATATATAACTTAAATGTTAAAAGGACTTCTCTATTAACGTTATATACATCTGGCGCTTGTGTGTGTGTGTATGTGTATTCACATGCGCTTATATATGCATACGTCTGTGTGTTCATTTATGCTGCAAGTACATGAGGAGTCTTAATACAAAGTGAGCGTTATCGCTGTGTGTATATATATATATATAAATACTTAAATACATACATACATAGATACGTGTGTGTATGAAACTAGCTGGCAGCGTTTTTATTTTAAAGGTTAAATTCGTATTCAACTGAACTTATGATGGTTAAAATTTTGTCGTGGCATTTCACTATGAAATCATGCTTGAAATTACAAATAATGCTTTCACGTTCAAATCCTAACTGGACTTTCAAATATAGCGAATGCCACTAGGAATTACGGGTTCTCTCCCTTACACCTCCCTGGCAGCAGGGTCGCTGCAATATCGTTAGGCAATGGCTAGAAGCGAAGAAAAACGACCGAGGCGAAAATATGCTGTTGTAAATAAAATGCAAGTGTAAATACGATCCATTTTTTTCATTTTTTATATCTGTTTCTTCCTCATATTTTTGGTCTCTCTTTTTTAAGTATTACTGATGGTATTTCCATAAATTTGCTTCTCTAAACTTCGATGTTTTAGATATGTTGTACCGATACATATATATTCATGCATGTATGTATGTATGTATGTATGTATGTATGTATGTATGTATGTATGTAAGTATGTATGTATGTGTGTATGCATGTATGTATGTATGTATTATGTATGTATGTATGTGCGTGTGAATGAACGTATGTATGCATTTATGTATGCATGTATATATGTATGCATGTATGTATGTATGTACGTACGTATGCATGTATGTATGCATGTGCGTGTGAATGAATATATGTATGCATCTATGTATGCATCTATGTATGCATCTATGTATGCACTATGTATGTATGTATGTATATATGTATGTATGTATGTATGTATCTATGTATGTATGCATGTATGTATATGCGTGTAAATGAATGTATGTATGCATCTATGTATGCATGTATATATGTATGCATGTATGTATGTATATATATGTATGTATGTATGTGTGCATGCATGTATGTATGTATGTATTTATGTATGTATGCATGTATGTAGGCATGCATGTATGTATGCATGTATGTATGCATGCATACTTGTATGTATGTATGCATGCATGTCAGTATGTATGTGTGTATGTATGTATGTATGCATGTATGTATATATGTGTATGTATGTGTGTGTTGTTGAATATGCATGTGTGTACGCGCGCGTGTTTGAGTTTGTGAGAGAAAGAGAAAGAGGGGTAGACTTAACTCACTCTCCGTTTATCAAATCCATTCACAATGCTTTGACGGCCCACGCTATTGTAGATATCACGTGCACAAGTTGCCACGTAGTGAGACTGAACCTGAAACCTTATGGTCGGGACGCAAACTTCTTATAACACAGCTACGTTAGCACCTATATACATATGTATATATACACGCATATCGGTGCATATACATACGTATAGGTGCATACACATGCATATATACATGGAACCTTGGCCGTCAAGTACCCAAACCCTCGCTCAGGATACAAACCTTCGTTAAGGGCACAAACCCTCGCTAAGGGTACAAACCCTCGCCAAGCTTTTCTCTAGTCTACATGTACATAACTCTTTGAAGGCACGTGGCTTAGTGGTAGGTGATTCGGCTCACGATTGGAAGGTCCTGACTTCACTTCTCGGGGGCGCCCTTTGTCCTTGAGCTAGGCACTTTATTTTACGTTGCTCCAGTCCACTCATCTGGCACAAACGAGCAGTACCTGTATTTCGAAGGGCCAACCCTGTCACATTCTGTGTCATGCTAAATTTCCCTGGGAACAACGTTAAGGCTATACGTGTTTTGGGAGTACTCAGTCATTTATCCGTTAATTTTACGAGAAGGCTGATCGGATCAACTGGAACCCGCGTCTTCCTAACCGACGGAAAGCCAGTTAAGCATATCCATGAAGTGGCTCCATTTATCCTAATCATAAACGGGTGTTTGTGTATATGTAAAGACCGAAACATGAAACAGTTGTTTTAAGAGTGAAATAATTATTTTAAGAAGATTGACAATAACTTCGAAAGTTCTTTATAAGGCACCATCTTGAAGTGTTTAGTTGGACAAATCGACCCGAATAATTATTTTTTACAAGTTTTTTTTATTTCTTCTATCATACCTTGTTTTGTTGAACCGCCAAGTTACGGGGACATAAACAAAACAACACCGATTGCGAAGCAAGGAGGAAGGTGCAAATACAAACACAATGATACACACAGACACATGTCTCTGTTTCTCCATCTCCCACTCTCACTTTCTTTCTTTCTTTCTTTCTTTCTTTCTTCCTTTCTTTCTTTCATTCATTCATTCTTTCTTTCTTTCTTTCTTTCTTTCTTTCTTTCTTTCTTTCTTTCTTTCTCTCTCCTTTTCTCTCTTTCTCTCTCTCTCTCTCTCTCTCTCTCATACACACACATACATACACATGATAGACTTCCATAGAGCTCTCAACCAAACTTACTCACAGATCAATGGCTGTCCCGGGGCTATAGAAGAAGCCACTTGCTCAAGATACTGCGCAGGTGGGTGGAACCCGAAATCACGTGACTGCAAAGCGAACTTTTTGACCACTCAAAAAACACAATGACTGAGCTACCGTTTCTGCCTTACATTGTCATTGAAAACTTTCAATTGCCGCCGAAGGCAAGTATGCCTTTCTTCCTGCTGGGCCCCAGAAAGTAAAAGACCCAGCCAATCACTGATTAGCACTACATAATCTTTGAAACTATATTCTGTGTTCAAATCCTACCCTGGTAAACTATACATTTCAAACATTTTGTTGGGGTCAATATTGGTTTCAGTTTAACATTCCAATAAACGAATGGAGTTCTAACTGAATGGAGTTCTAATATAAGACGAAGAAGAAGATTCTCTTTCAATTAGTAGAGATGATCAAATCTGCACTATGGTCATATTTCGCCAGGATCTTGTTTATACCTTGCCCAGCCATATTCACCAGTTGGCTACCGAAAGTATTGATCACAAAATTATACATTGTATAGCGTAACGTTGCCATGATATACATATTTCAGATATTAAATTATAGATGTATATAATTCATCAATTAGCAAACCTTCAGATATTTCTCCAATTTCTGTTCTTTTCTTTCTCACTCACCTTCCTCTCTCTCGCCATATTTCTGTCTTTCACACACTGCGCGCACGCACTCACGCACTCACGCACTCACGCACACACACACAGACACACACACACTCTCCATCTCTCCCTCTCTCTTTCTCTCCTTCTCTATCTCTATCTGTATCTCACGTACACACACACTGTCTCTTCCTTGTCTCTTTCTCTCATTTGTTTTAAGGGATTTCTCAACATGAACAAACATGCCCTACTGTTGATGTAAAAATCTCTAACGAAGAAACAGACAAGCCCCGGAGATTTTCATGAGGTTATGATTTCTAACTAGCCCCAACTTTGCTTTGATAAGTAGTTTCTTAATACAACAACCAATCAATAATGCTGTTGTGTCTTTTACTATGCAATGCTCGTTGTTTTGTTATAAGATCTGTGAATACCCTTGTTGTCTAGCTTAAAGCTGTTTATTTGAGGTTATCAAGTTCTGAATTAGCAAAAGGAAAAGCTGTGCCCATTTTCATCCGAGGTCATTATAAGTTTTTCTGGCCATTAGATTTGATTGCAAACATGAGTAAACAATACGGCCGCGGGATATATATTTCATACAACCTATGCTAATGATTAGAGAGACGAGCGAGCTAGTGAGTACAGCAGGGATACAGCGATACAACTACTGAAGCCAGCTAAACATCAGTATACAATGTGCATACAGCGAAACGCTGCATGACGAAAACGTTTATGTATGATTAAAGAGATTGCTAGCAATCATATATATATATATATATATATATATATATATATATATATATATATA
>NC_068987.1:78138120-78141638 GCF_001194135.2 Octopus bimaculoides
TTGCAATTGGATTTAGTAGACAGAAACTGAAAAAAACCCGTCGTATCTATCTATCTATATATATATGTGTGTGTCTGTGTGCGTGCGTGCATATCTTTGTGCATGTGTTTGTCCCCCCCCCCATCTCCGCTTGACAACTGGCATTAGTATGTTTACGTGCTCGTAACTTAGCTGTTCGGCAAAATAGACCGATCGAATAAGTAGTAGGCTTAAGAAATAAGTCTTGGGCCGATTTTCTCAACTAAAACCCTTCAATGCGGTGTTCCAACATGGCCGCAGTCAAATGACTGAAACAAATAAAAGAATAAAAGAATAAAGGGAAAAGATCCAACGCCTCCATCTATCTGTTTCTCTTTTTGCTTTTTTGCCTCTGTATCAGTTTGCCTAAATGATTACCTATTTAGGCAATCATCGTTGATGACCCCTACCCTCTATATAGATTTCTATTACATAATAAAACTTATATCTGCACACGTAGATCATGTGTGGAAGCAGCTGTAGCTTATTGAACTGAATATAGTGGATATTTCCTGCAATCAACAGTGAGATAAAACGCAATGCCAAAGCTGATAGGCAGGATTTGAACTTGGTCATTAATCAATGAAATTAAGTACTGCTCGACGTGTTACCATCTATGCCACACTTACAGACCTGATAATAATCTCTTCTACTCTAGGCACAAGGCCCGAAATTTTTTGGGAGGGGGCTAGTCGATAAGATCGACTCCAGTACGCAACTGGTACTTAATTTATCGACCCGGAAAGAATGAAAGGCAAAGTCGACCTCGGCAGAATTTGAACTCAGAACATAACAGACCTGATAATAATGTCACACTATATTGTATTTTGATAATATTATAAGGCCAGTAATTTTAGGGAGTTTGTGTTAACTTCATGATTAAAGGCAGTGCTCTAGCATGGCCCCAGTCAAATGACTGGAATATAAAAGAATAATAGAATATATTTCTGCCTTAAATTTGCATGTTTTCGAAATAACTAAATATTGAAGTTGAACAAAGTTTCATATTATGTATTCGAGAAGATTAATAAAGCTCGTTGATTAGTTTTCATTAATTGTGTTCATAAAATATTTTGCAAGAAGCAAATCAATTCTGTAAATGTATTCCCATAGCAGCATAACAAGCGAGATTACAGTGTAGCAGGATTAAAAATACTTTGGCCAAAAGATAGGTAGCTCAGTAAATCACAAAAAACGCACATTTGGTTGGTGCTGACGATTGACAAATCTCAGCGAGAACCAATTGAGAAAGAGGCCAATATGTCAACACTGAAATCTAAATAAATTAAATGTTTTGCAGACAATGACGGAAGAGTTCAAAAAATTAAGAAAAAAATTGAAAAACGAAAAAAGAAACGAAACAAAAAAGATTATCCCAGACATAGAAAATCGTTATGAAATGAAGAACAAAGGCCTCAAAATTGTTAACTGGAATAAATAAAGAACAAAAAAAATTGAGAATGGCACTCAATGAAATTAAGAATAATATACAGCTCTCACTAATATGAGTGAACAGTAAATTGAGACTATGATTATAAAAATACATAAAAATCAACTATAAAAGTTTCTATTAATCCAGCTTGTTTGCTATAGAAAGTAGAAGCGTAAAGCCTTTAACCCTACCAGTAGTTCAGCTGGTACTTAGAAGCAATACTCTTTGTGTAGAACTTTTGGGTCACTTCCAGAACAGCAGGGGGCTTGATATTGTGGCGAACTATAGTAAGAAGCAATAATGCAGATGTTTTGAGAACAAGTGTCGTTTATAGAGTCAGCATGACTTCCCGTTTTCAATGTCCTCGGGATCCATCCTAGCAGTCGTCCCGGTGTTTTTGCAAGTTTAGTAATGTACGTTACTAATATGCATTTAGTAATGGTGTGAGTTTATTAACTGTATACAATAAGCAATATGTTAAACATGTGGTTACTTATAATTTCAGGTTAGGCACAGCTTCGATATACCATTTAGAAATTATCTTTTCTTATCACTACCCGGTCAAATACGTAGAAGTCTATCTTTTGCTGTGAAGGTTTGGTAAGACTGAAACATACCTGAAGTTGGCACCTGTACTTGCTGACAGTATTAAAATATTGGTTACAAATTTTGGTACAAGGCCAGAAAATTAAGTAGGGGAGGGGCAAAATCGATTACATCGACGTCAGTGATCAACTGGTAATTATTTCATCGACTCGAAAGGATAAAAGGCAAAGTCGACCTTGGCGGAATTTGAACCCAGAACGTAAAGACGGACGAGATTCCGCGAGGCTTTGTTCACAGCTCGCTGACGATTCCGCCAGTGTGCCACCTTACCCCATTAAAATATTAGGCATTGAGATAATACATTTCTCATCAAATTAATACTTTTATTAATAGCGATTTGTTCTGTCAGTCATTTCTATTAAGTTAAAATAAATGTAAACAAACCTTCAAATCTTGTTGCTGAATTCAAGCTCATTGCATTTTTTAAAAAAAACTAATCGACTATCTCTCTCCCGCAAATTTCAGGCCTTGTGCCTATAGTAGAAAGGATTATTATTGTTGTTCTTGTCGTTGTCGTTGTTAAGGCGGCAATCGATTGCATGCCGGACAAAATAAATGCTCAGCGGCATTTCATCCGGTCTTACACTGTCAGTACGAATTCCGTCGAGGTTGACTTTGCTTCTCATCCTTTCGGGGGTCGATAAAATAAGTACCAGTCGAACACTGGGGTCGATGTAATCCACATTCCTCATCAAATTAATACTTTTATTAATAGTGATTTGTTCTGTCAGTCATTTCTATTAAGTTAAAATAAATGTAAACAAACCTTCAAATCTTGTTGCTGAATTCAAGCTCATTGCATTTTTTTTTTTAAACAGGTTTTATATTTATTCTATACCAACTTAATTCAAAAATGGTTATTGTTTCCACTTGGAAGATTGCAGTGATGTTAAAATAAGCTTCTCTAATCAAACTTGGACGGTTTCGAAATCTGGAATTTCTTGAAGGGACTAGCATCAAATATTAACATGAGAGCCATGCAAAAAAACTGCAAATACGTGTCACACGTTCTTTCCTGCATTAGGGTGATATATTTCAATATCATCGCCTCTCTTAGTGCATATCTCTTCATTCATGTGCATTAACTACAGTATTAGAGCACTTTAGCTCTTATTTCTAGCAATATAGGTGCTTCTTTACACCCTAGTCACATTTAGTGACATTTGTAATTCTCCCTTTTGGCGAAATATTTCAAACTGCTCTTTTACTCTTTTATTCTTTTACGTGTTTCAATCATTTGACTGCGGCCATGCTGAAGCACCGCCTTTATATCGAGCAAGTCGACCCCAGGACTAATTCTTTGTAAGCCTAGTACTTATTATATCGATCTCTTTTGCCGAACCGCTAAGTTACGGGGACTTAACTACACCAGCATCGGTTGTCAAGCGATGTTGGAGGACAAACACAGACACACAAACATATACACACACACACACACACACACACACACACACGTATATAT
>NC_068987.1:78141715-78143349 GCF_001194135.2 Octopus bimaculoides
TATACATATATACATATATACGACGGGCTTCTTTCAGTTTCCGTCTACCAAATCCACTCACAAGACTTTGGTCGGCTCGAGGCTATAGTAGAAGACACTTGCCCAAGGTGCCACGCAATGGGACTGAACTCGCAACCATGTGGTTGCTGTTTATATTAATTTTATACACACACACACACACACACACACGCACACACACACACACACGCACACACACGTAGTTGTGTGTATGTATGTGTGTGAATGAGTGAGTGTGGGTGTGTACGTGTGTGTACGTGTGCGTGTGTTTGTGTTTGATTTCTTCCGTACCCTACCGCTAGACAACTTGTATGGTGTGTTAATATCCCTGCATTTTAGTGATTTTGGTAAAAGGAACCGATATAATAATAGCTTTAAAAAATAAATGCTGGTGTCGATTTAGCTGACTGAACTCTTCATGGTAGTGCTCCAGCATGGCCGCAGTCCAATAGGTGAAACAACTAAAAGGTTAAAGATATTCTGTCTTGAATATACGAAAAACGATAAACTATGGAATAGCTACAATTCACTTAGTTTTCTGCATTCTGGAAAACCTATCAAAAACGTAAACCTCTTCTAAGTTTTAATAATTTAATAATAAAGCTTCGATTTAGTAGTTGATAAAATGTTCAGAAAACATTAAAATGCCACGATTAAATTAATAGTACACATATATTTTTATATTCAAGCAAGTGTACTGGTGAGCGTGAGAGAAATTTGAAGTGAAGAGTTTAAGAACAACATATCAGAATGAAAACAAAATATATAAATGTAGATTAAATATTTAAAACTGCATCAAGAAACTTGAAAGAAAAAAAAAAAATGGTTTGCTACGACTGTTGTAAGTTATCAAAGTTCAACGAAGGTTTTATACCAACCAACAAGTTCAAACTGTACTTGGAAATATAACTAATCATAAGTGTACAGGAGTAAAAACAGTTATTCTAGATCGGCTAAAATATGTACACACGCTACTGTGAGCTGATGCATTCAACTTCACGTAGTTCAATGAATTTGTTATGGTAAAACACACACGCACACAAACATACACACACACACACATGCACGCACGCATAAACACACACACACATGCACGCACGCACACACACACACGCACACACACACACACACACAGAATTATACTGTATGTGTGTTTGATATATATGATACACACATGTAAGTTTATGTGATACATATGTGTGTGTGTGTGTGTATATATAGGCGCAGGAGTGGCTGTGTGATAAGGAGCTTGCTTACCAACCACATGGTCATGGGTTCAGTCCCACTGCGTGGCACCTTGGGCAAGTGTCTTCTACTATAGCCTCGGACCGACCAAAGCCTTGTGAGTGGATTTGGTAGACGGAAACTGGAAGAAGCCCGTCGTATATGTATATGTATATATGTATATGTATGTGTGTGTATATGTTTGTGTGTCTGTTTGTCCACCCAGCACCGTTTGACAACCGATGCTGGTGTGTTTACGTCCCCGTAACTTAGCGGTTCGGCAAAAGAGACCGATAGAATAAGTCCTAGGCTTACATAGAATAAATCCTGGGGTCGATTTGCTCGACTATAAAGGCGGTGCTCCAGCATGGCCGCAGTCAAATGACTGAAAC
>NC_068987.1:78147660-78148422 GCF_001194135.2 Octopus bimaculoides
TATATATATATATATATATATTCTCCGTATAGAATGCACTTTGTGGTGCTCAAGAGATTTAAACTTGAGCGGCTATACATTTACATTTACTTCTATATCCCTCTCTATATATGTACACGCGTATAGACTCATATATTTATAAACATACATATATATATATACTCACATCCAACGAACTACCAGATAAATTTCGTTTACCAAATTCCATTCAGAACCTTATGATCGACTCTAAGACATTTATTCCAAGTACTATAGCGCAAGGACCGAAAACAGAATCATATAGTTGCGATGTAGACTTCTTTTCACACAGTCAGAAATCTCGCTGCAAGTTCCATTGTTTCCCATCCTTTTGGAATCGGTTAAAGTAATATACCAATTATGTACAAGTAGGATGGACTTCAATACGATCGAATATCACGGTTTCCTTCAAACTGCTAGAATTTTTTTTATCGAAGAATTCACTTTTTAAGGAAATTAGCAATTTATATAGATTTATATTGCTTGCAGTTTTCTAAAGCTAGTTCATATTTCATCATAATTCCTAGGATATTTTGATGTCACAGATTCAGAGTTACCATGAGGTTATAAGTGACATCTAGTACTTATAAAATATTCTAACACACACTCACCACACACAGACATACACACTCACACACACCACACAAACTCGAGTGGATTTGGTAGACGGAAACTGAAAGAAGCCCGTCGTATACATACATACATATATATATATATATATATATATATATATATATATATATA
>NC_068987.1:78148432-78153227 GCF_001194135.2 Octopus bimaculoides
GTGTGTGTGTGTGTGTGTTTGCCTGTGCCTGTGTTTGTCCCCCTACCATCACTTGACAACCAATGCTGTGTGTTTACGTCCCCGTAAACTAGCGGTTCGACAAAATAGACCGATAGAATAAGTACTAGGCTTACAAAGAGTAAGCGTTGGGGTCAATTTGCTCGACTAAAGGCAGTGTCCCAGCATGGCCGCAGTCAAATGACTGAAACAAGTAAAAGAAAGAGAAAATACATACATACATACATACATACATACATACATATACGCGTGCACACACGCACATACACACACACACACGCACATATTTTGATGTTATCTAATGCTATTTTTTTGTTGTTGATATAATCAATATTCGGCTCTCGTTTCTATACAAGTATTGATTATTCACCAAAATGTGTTGCAATAAGCCTTCAGTCCTTCGCGACCTGTTTTTTAATTGTTTTAGGCACTTTAGCCTTTATGATTCCCACCACCCTCTACTCTCTCTACAACGTATTCGGCAAGAATAATTAGGTGAGTAGATGATGTAATAAACAGAGCAGGCGTAGTTGTGTGGTAAGAAGCTTGTTTTCCAGCCACATGGTTCCGGGTTCAAACCTTGGGAAGTGTCTTCTGCTATATACATTAGAATCTCGGTTTTCGAGCAACTCTGATTACGAATAAATCGTACTGTATCTCCTGTCTTTTTCATATTCATTTAATCCAGTAGTACCTCGGTTTACGAATGCCTCGGATCACGAAATAAATCGTGCTGTATATCTATCTATCTATCTATCTATCTATCTATTTATCTATCTCTATAAAGCACGATTTGTTCGCGATCAGAGTCGTTCGAAAACGGAGGTACTACTGTATACTATTGTGTGTGTGTGCATATATATATATATATATATATATATATATATATATATATATATATATATGTATATATATGCATGTGTGTGTGTTTTTATCTGTGTTTGCCCCTCCACCCCACTACCACTTGACAATTGATGCAGTTCGGCCAAAGAGATCGATAGAGTAAGTACCAGGCTTAAAAAGTAAGTCCTGGGTTCAAATTCATTCAATTAAAATATCTTCAAGGCGGTACCCCAGTATGGTTGCAGTCTAATGAGTGAAACAAGTAAAAGATAAATGATAATAGATAGTAAATATTACGGAGATGTACTTGCATAGCAAGTGACCTGATCTAAGATCGTGTGCAGGAACGAAAATAATTGCAGCGTGGAAGGTGTTTATAAGCCATTTAAAAACACAAACAAAAACCATTAGATTCCCTTCAACATTTAAATTTAATTTGTCAGAATATTTTCGTCGCTTTGAGACCGCAACCTGTTCACTGACAAAATTCTGTGCTGCATCACAGCACATAATAAATAGAGAAATACATATTGGGTTGTCAAATGAATTCGTTCGTTGTTCTCCCCCACCCCCATTCACTAACTCTTTCTAATGTTATTTGAGTTGAGACGAGAAATGTTTTATCGAAGTCTTTTAGGCAATTTTTTTCTTGTAGCTTTATTCTTTTCCTTCAAATATTGTTAATCGTTTTTGAAATTTGAATACATTTGAATACATTTTTAACTTTTTACAGACATATGACAAAATAGAAAAAAAAAACAAAAAACAAAAAAACAAAACATAGACGAACGAATTTGTCTGACAACAAAATAGATACTGAGTTTTACAGACTATTTTGAAGAGAAAGATGAAGTATTTGAAGAACGGTCATCTGTAGTTGACGATATAAGAATGAGGCGGCTTATACTGTTACCGGGTGGAAACGCTCCCATGTAATCAGTTTCGAAGAAGCTTAGCATAAATTTCTCCGTATTTATAACGATCCAATGAATGAATCATTCGCAGTAAAAGCAGCAAGCAGCCGAGATTTTTTTCTGTGAAAAATAAAATAAAAATAAGTACAAAAATGGTAGGAAAAAATATTAAGAAAGCACAAAAATACACACAAAAATAAACACAAGAAAATGAAAAACAAAGAATATATCTAAAAAAAAATAAAGAAGAATAAAAAATTCTTTTTTCTTTTCTTTCCATTTATTATTTTGTTGTTACTGAGAATAGTTTGCTGAGATTCGATGGCCGGCAGCTGGAATATTCTTCGTTTGCCTTCAGGCAAGCATTGCTTCTCTTGATTGGAGCAGTGACAACGTTACGTCACATATTCTGAAACCATAGAAAAATCAGCAGAATTGTCTCGATTGCCATGGGTACCTGTAGAACTGAAGAATACCAGCATATATCTTAGACTGAAAGAAAAATCTTCTTTCTTTGCCAGTCAGTAGTGGAGTTTTTAAATTATTATTCTGATTGAATGGTGCAACATGAAATAAATTTAGCGAGTAGATTATTAACTACCGCATTTTATGGCGTCTAAGAAACATTGCGGTATTTTTTCTGTTTTGATTTTTATTTCTCGATGCATGAAACATATTGAAAAATATATTAATGAAAAATATAAAAAATATTATGGTCTTCCGTGGCCATATTTTTACTGCAGTATGGGTATTACAAAAGAATATTTTATCCATGCCAAAGTTTGTTCTTGAAAAATGTAATTCATTACGGACAGTGATTAGAAGCTGAAGTTAAACGATCCGCCAGTGAAAGGACACGTTGTTTTCTTACGGTGGAATGACACATCTTGGAGAAGGTTATTTGCGCCTTTGTAATAACCCGATACAGACATACATGCAAATAACTTATTCGTGGATAAGCTGCTCTATTTTATATTTGAATTCGACTGAAAAAACTGGGATGCAACATAAGTTGGGGGTAATTCTAAAACTATGAACGGAAAAACAAACTTATACTGAGATTTAATAATAAATTGAGTGGGGGCTACTTATACATGAATGCGACTTATACACGACTAATACGGTAGACAACACACACACACACACACACACACACACACACACACACACACATACACATTTATATTGGCGTTCTGTTTGCAGAAGTGTTGTCATTGAGAGAATAACACCACATACTTCAAATGAATGTTATTGGTTGATGTGCTACTCCGAGGTTATCACTGCTATGAATGGGAATAGTGCTTGAGAGGTAATCGAACCATGAAACACAGGCACTCGATTCGACAGGCACTCCTAACATATGTCTAGTCATTCAGTCTTCATCATATGTTTTGCATAGATACTTTTGTAAGTTTGAATGTCCATAAATAGTATTAGAGGATAGACCAATGAGAAACATTTGAAAAATTTATATCAACGTTCATACGTATTTTAATATGGTATGTTTCGCTTCTGTGTGAATACACACACACACGCATACACATCTACACGTACACGCACACAAACACACGCACGCACAAACTGTATACATGTATGTACACACTCTCTCTTGTCTACATAGATTTCAAAAGACATTCAATGATAGGATAATTAGTCTATCTCAGCTACTTTTATGTCAGTAAACTTCGTTAATTCTGAATATATGAAAATAGTCATCTGTCACCAGCAACAACCAAGGTAAATTATATTTTGCAAAAGACTTTCAGCCATCTTCACCATCACCGGTTGAAAATAGATCGGTTGCATATACATGCATGGATACGTAAATTCATACATACATGCATACATATATACATATCTATCTATCTATCTATCTATCTATCTATCTATCTATCTATCTATACACGCATGCAAAAATGTGCATACACATATACATATATATTCATACACATGAATATTTATTCACACACATGTATATGTATATGTATGTATGTAAATATATATATGCGTTTGTGAGTGAGTGTGTGTTCTCTAGTTCTTGATGTACACATCTAATTAAAGAAAAGGATGAAGAAGTAGAAGAAACGGCACAAGAAGAAGAAGAAGAAGAAGAAGAAGAAGAAGAAGAAGAAGAAGAAGAAGAAGAAGAAGAAGAAGAAGAAGAAGAAGATACTTTCAGAGGACACAAACCAATACTGTCCAATCCCTTAACAGGCTTTTCGCGCCGTAGGCAGTGTGTCCTGGCACAAATAAGACGGCTAAGATAGTATGGCTTTGATGTCGACGATATTTAGACCAATTTTAGCTTAATTAGGAAGAGGTCGGTTGGACGGATCACCGTATTAATCATTAGCACCAATCAGTGTTTTCAAACAAATGTATTTTTCATATTGGAATAAAGCTGGTATGTCGCTGTCGTCTGTTTGTCCTCACGGCTATAAGCGAGCGAACATATTTCTAGCAGACTGATCAAATGGAGCGTGTTATTGTACGGAGAAGCGGTAGAACAATTTTTTGGTCATGACAGAATTATCGGATGAGCTGAAACGTGAAATCGTTCATAATATAGCACCACCAACGCATGAGCATCACACACACAAAAAAAAAAGTATGCAGATAGTTTCAAAGTAAATGCAAAACAGAAATACTTCAAATGAATTTATGGACATCGCGACTAAATTTTTGTGAAGTAAATCTATGACAATTGTATTCAGTAATTGGATTGAGAGTTTCAATGGAAATATCCGAAGATTTAAAAAAGGGGGGAAAGCGAATAACTAATTGGTATCGGCAGTCAAGATACACAACCTAAAGCTTACGTTTTTCAAGTTACCCCTATTTTCGATTACATTTTCGTTCTAGATGCATATCGTGTGATGCGTTCACTTTCCGTTATACATACATATATATATATATATATATATATATATATATGCATTGAAAGACTCATGACGACACATACAAGTTCATACACATATAATTGTTTGCATATATACATATACATACATACACACATACAT
>NC_068987.1:78153521-78156326 GCF_001194135.2 Octopus bimaculoides
ATATATATATATATATATATATATACATATATATATATGTGTGTATGTATGTGTGTGTGTGTGTGCATCTTACTGTATCTAGAATAACACAAGCCTTGGAATTTTGGGTGAATGTGTTAATCGGTTACGCTGATATCAGTATTTGAATGCTAATTAATTTTATCGACCCGGAAAGCATGAAAGGAAGAGTGGTTGACCTCAGCAAGATTTGAAATTTGAATGTGAAAAGCTAGAACAAATTTCGTAAAGTGGTTTTCGCGACGCTCTACCGATTCTGCATGGCCATTTGTGAAAATGTTTATCGCAATTGGTTACGTCCTGTAAGAAACATGCTGCGCATGCGCATGTTAAAACCAGGCAAGACACTGTCGTAACTTACATAATTTAGCCAATGAAACTTATTCTTTCTAATCACTCTGGCGTGTAGAATGCATCAAAGTATCGTACGCTCTTTACTAAGTAAAATGTTATTTCACCAGAAAATAAAATATCTTTTGTTTCAACCCACACTTTTACTTCACCGTAGAAATAGATAAAGTACTATTAATTCGTATTACTAATTACCAAATATTTCATAACCGAAACTAGTTACCGCAGGTTATCAAATAAACCTAACGCAAAAATTGTTGCATAAGTTACTAAGAACATGCCTTCTACTATATAAAGAATCACGTATCTTGAAATTCATAATATACAATCAGAAGTGAACGGTATTACAGCCTGTTAAATTCATGGTGTTAAATACGAATTTACAAGCAATCAACACCGCATCAGCAATAACCAAAAAAACTATATCGAATATGTGAAAACCACAAGCTGGAATTTCAAGGTCAAATACACACCATTTACTCTGAAATATTTAGAGAATGTGGTCAGCAATTATAGCAAAGTATATTTTGAGCATCGTCGAGAATATATGATAATTATGCAATTCATTGAGCTTGCTCAACAAAAGAGATCAGAAAATGCTACGTTACTAACATAAAAAACGACTGGTCCGAAAAACAAACATAGCAGGCATACAATAATGCAGCAGGAACAGAAATAACAGTGGTAGCACAACACTACCCGCTCCAACAGAAACATAAACCAAAGTAACTAGAAAATTAATTCACGGTAAAGGGGAATAGTTAAAAGACATCGCATACCAAATGCAACCACGACCAGAGCTTATATAAAAATATCTTTAGTCATATTACGATTCATGAAATAGAGAGAATGATACAGGATAGCTACTGGACAGACTAATCAATACGCGATGATCAAATAAAATGACTCTAGCAAAAATGTCACAATTTGGTAAAGCAGGATACGATTATGCAGTCAACAGGTAGCAGTGAATTGACAACTGAATGCACCGATGGGAAACGATATACTAAAAGCAATTTCAGAAAGCAGAATCTAAAACAGATACAGAAGTTACATATCTGCGAAGTGGACAATTGAAAATTGAATAAGAATAGATTTTATAAATGAAACGAAAATAACCACAAATTCGCTTCAATAAAATAATAACAAGACACTAGAAGTCAACCAATGGTAAAAGTAGAGGCAAAAGAATGAACCAACCGCAAAGTACAAAAAGCTAGAGAGAATACCGAAAGAAAACATTCTTCGCAACCGATATATGTAGCACGAAAATCGAGATCACGTGAAAAAGGACACACTCAATACATACATACACACACACGCAGAAAGGGATATATATATATATATCTAGAAAGTTCGGAGAGACAGTACTGAAATGTAGTAGTCCAGTATTCTACTACATGTATTGAGAACTCAACCGTTTCCTCTTCTAAATATGTATGGAAAAGAATCTGATACAATGGTGGTTAATTCTGAAGCTATGACAAGTGTATTTTGTGACTGAGATAATAAATATTCCAAATGAATTTCACGAAGTTTATTGATGAGAAGAAAACTGATAATTTTGGAATGTCTGAAGAAAAAAAATTTGAGACCGATGTAACAAAAATAGGTGAAGAAAAATTACGGCTAGGGAAAAGTTTTCTTTTCTTATTTATCTGACTCTTCAAAATGTTACTCTGTAAATGCGTAATTCAACTCTATCCTGGCCTTATATTTATTTCATCTCTTTTATGAAAGTAAAGGGTGTATAAACAATATGAAAATGCACAGTAAACACCAGATTTAAAAGACGAAGTTTATAAAGTATCTGAATCAGATATAATCTCGTGATGAATAACTACAAACAAAAAGGAAAAAGAAAAACGTAATGAAATTGAACTGGAAACGAAACAAATTTGCTTAAAATTGAGATTGAGCTTGGAAAATATACAAGAAATTTTTTCTAAGTACTTTTTCTAAATTCTAAATAATTTCCCAGAAACTCTTTGATTTATTTCTTTAATTAAAACATTTTTATCGGAATAAAATATTTCAGATACGTTTAAAGGAAACTCCAGAATATATCTTCGTACATAGCTTAAAGATATTCGCCATTAAACCAAATATTTCTTTCGCTTCTTTGCTATTAAAAAAAAAAAAAAAGCCCTCAAAATGTTAGGTTTTTGTTTTGCTTTTCAAAAGATTTATCTGTTATTTATTATTCTTTTGTGCGTGTGTGCAAAAGTAAATGAAATAAAAACAAGAAACGTATTTAATGTTGAGTTAGTTTCGCACCAGCTGAAGCAGACGATTAGAGCCAGCCTATAGCATTAATCAATGCCTTCATTGTACTTTTTGCGATTAAAACTTGACTTTCAGACAATATTGAATGAAATAATCCGTTGATAAAACCTTTATTATTATTATTATTATTATTATTATTATTATTATTAT
>NC_068987.1:78157183-78159683 GCF_001194135.2 Octopus bimaculoides
GCAAACAAACGTAGACGAGAACACACGAGCCACATAGAGAACATTCTCCTTCATCAGCCACCCACGTTTTAACACCGGCGTTTCGACGAGCTTGGGCAGGACGCATCGCTAAAACGGCTCGTCCCATGGATCGCAGATTAAATTTGTATACGCAAATTAAATCTAGCCATGGAGGAATGTAGTGGCGGACAAAAAACAAGACAGGAAAACAAACGATCGGTTTCGTTCAATTTCCGTCTACCAAATCCACTCGCAAGGCTTTGGTCGGCCCGAGACTATAGTAGAAGACACTTGCCCAAGGTGCCACGCAGTGGGACTGAACCCAGAACCATGTGATTCGTAAGCAAGCTACTTACTACACATCCATTCCTACGCCTATATGTAATTTATATGATCTTAACAGAGTAGCTAGTGGTGTTCGAGAGGGAAGAAAGAACATACAGATATAAGTAAATAAGATATTTATAAACATTCAGAAGACATATATAGAGGTAACATTACTACTAATATGGGATATGTGAATGTATGTGTGTGTGTGTGTGTGTGTGTGTGTGTGTGTGTGTGTGTGTGTGTGCGTGTGCGTGCGTGTGTGTGTGTAGATATATATATTTATGCGTGAGTGTGCATTTATAAATATATGTATTTATATACATACACACATACATATTTATGGGATTATTATACCATACAACTGCGCATGGACTGGCTAAGGATATGATCGTCTTTTCAGTGGCCAATCGTTAAAAGTTCTTTAACAAAACACACCTTCAGTGACAAGAAGATGGGTTTGTTTATATGTTTGTAGATATGTAGTTTTTCAGGGATACAGAGTGTGATAACTAATAAATGCTCCGTCCCCTGTTCGCTATGTGATGTTAAGAAAGTTTCCTTCGTTATAGAGTCTCCAGATGAAGTGAGACATAGACAGGGAATTTTCTGTGAAAGATTGCATGTGTTGTGTAAATCTTCCCTTGAAAGCAATGGCTGTTGTACCTGTGTAGTGTCTCATGATACCATCGGAATGCGTAAGAGTGATACAGATTTTGAGAGGTAAGGTCCTCCCAGCGGGCAGATATTGGTTGTCGAGAGTTAGGAATTGGTGGTATGGGTTGAGGACTGCATGTGCGCGCACTTGTTTCTGTTGTAGCATGCACTGTTGGAGGTGATATCGTCTAAATACGAGTAGTCAATTTGAACGCTTGCCCAGTGATGAGTTTATGATGTCCATGGATTCTTGGGAAATGTTGTATAATTAGCCATTGAAAGCTTCTAGATATATTGGCAGGAAAATTTACATCGAATAGAAGATTAAATCATATTACTATTCTCATTTTAATCATCTCCAGGTTTGAGGTGGGATTGGGATACATGTACACTAATCTATCAATAATACTACTCATCGCTACTGTCTCTTTATAATAGAGTGTGACGCTTTTGAAGATCTCTCTGTCCACCGATGGATCGGAGATTCTTGTACTAGTGCCTGTGACTAGGTTTCAGCTACAGCTGGGGGCGGTAGCAGTTTATAGTGACAAAAGTTTCCTTCGCTAAGCTTTCTTTAGCATTAGTACTTGCCTGTCTTGAAATTGAAGTTGATTCTCAGGAAATCGACTTTTGTTAAGTTGGTGACATAATTTGTAGTTAAGCTGAATCCCAACACACACGTACGCACGCACGCACGCACAGAGATGCACAAGTATGTATGTGCATGCATATTCAAATTTTCCGCTTATGCATTTCGTCGAGAAAAATGGACATCTGGTGATTTTTAGAAGGAAAGTACGCTGTGTTGTATTAGTACCATTCAATATGCACATGTAATTCTCTGACGATCCTCTCGTGAGAATTACAGTGAATCTGCAACTGAATATACGACGCGTTTACTCATCAACGACCAGCCATTTACAATTAATAGAATCAATAAATGGTGATTTTTTTTAAGTTTAAGGAAACATGCTCCGACGAGAAGAAACTAAGAATTATCGTTAGTTTTTATATCTTGATTGTATAAGTTATTATTTTCTACTAAAAGCATAAAACCTAAAATCGTTTTATTTATTGGAGCTTGGTGGATGGGTGATGTAATCGATTGTACAGACCACGATTCTCAGTTGGTACTTGTTTTATCGACCTGGAAAGAATGAGACAGAACTGCTCATTTTTTTGCAGTTGAGTCAATTGGTGCAACATTAAATAAAATATCTTGGTCAAGGACACAGTGTGCTGGCACGTATCGAACTTAAGACCTTTCGTTCTTGAGCCGAATACCCTAACCGCTTAGCCACGTGCCTTCATACATACATACATAGACACGCGTATGCATACATACATACGCACGCACATACACACACAGTGACTGACATATTTATATACTAACATTTACACAAGAAAGGGTTGATAGTGACTTCGAAATTTCGACTTACTGGCCTTCTTCAGACCGATGAAAGCTAGCAAGCCGAAACGTCGAAGTCACCTGCGAATCTTTTTCTTGTGAAAGTTT
>NC_068987.1:78161528-78166708 GCF_001194135.2 Octopus bimaculoides
ACTATACACATAAACATACGCACATATGTTTGTGTGTTTATACACACACACACACATATATATAGATATATGTTTACATGCAGGCTCACATATATACATATATGTATATACATATACATACATACATACATACATACATATATGCATATTTGTACACACAAACACACACACATACACATACACATAAACATACGCACATATGTGTGTGTATTTATATATATATATATGTTTACATGCAGGCTCACATATATGCATATCTGTATATACATATGTGTACCCACACACAAACACACACACACACATGCACACACTCACACACACACATATATAGCCACACGTGCACGTGCACACATACATATGTGTGTGCGCGTTAGTGCGTTTGTATGTATGGTTTCTTATTACTATATGTCTCTCTGCGCACTGGTTTGTTGTCTCTATGTTGTAATACCAATGTATGTGTGTAAATGTTTCTCTATATCCTGTGCTGCGTGTATTGCTGTTTGGGTAATTAATATACGCGAAACATGCGTATGTTATTAAGTAGTGCCATTGTATTACTACATGTATTCAATACAATACCGTACATCAGAGTTAAACGGAGCGTACATTCAATGAACATTTACATGGTTGTCCATGCATGCGTATATATATATATATGTATATATATATATATATATATATATATATATATATATATATATATATATATATATATATGTGTGTGTGTGTTTGTAAGGTAATATCAGCTTATATCTATTTAAAATGTTAGTGTAGGATTGTAAACATGAAGAGGACATTGTCATTGTAAGTATGTAAGCAAATAACCTTTCAACACAGGTGTACTGCTAAAGTTGACCTTTTTATATTTTTTTATGTACAGGGCGAACATTTCCTAAATCTTAAACGCAAGTAAGTTGTAGTAAACTGCTTTATGTCTGACGAGAAACTGTCAATGTGTGTAATTGGACTTAATCAGGTATAAGAACATATAGAAGACGTGCTGTCGTTGTGTATTCATTGGTTGAGGCTGGTGTTGCCTTCTTGTGTTGATTCAATGTGGTTAACACCAAGTATGTTTAACACCGAGCAGTAACGTTCCTTAGAGATGCAGTGACCCTTCTAGAAAGGTGTAAACGTATATGAAGACCCTTTCAGAGTAATTTGTTACTATTTAATAGACGTCTTTCCGCTAAAAGCCGATTTAAGTCTTTCATTCATAATGCAAGCTGGCAGAGGAATTGTCAGAGAGTTAATTTATCAAAAAAGAAAAGGATAATATAAAATAAAATGACACAAAATAGACGATCTACCTAATGGACAGCCTTATTTAAACATGGCTCAGAGCTAGCGAAAGGAATAACAATTATAAAACACACAGATAAGTAATGCATCTGTTTAACTTTGACACGTTCATTAAGACTTTTCTGTGAATAGACAGAACATGCATTCAACAACATAAACTTTGTCACAGAGACGTATAATCGCTGAAAGTGGTTGGCTAAAGTACAAAAGAGCACTACTTACTACTTAGCATTTTGTATGTATGTATGTATGTATGTATGTATGTATTATGTATGTAGATAAATGTATTCATGCACACATGCATACATACATATATATATATATAGATATGTATATATATGTGTGTGTATTTACATATACATGTATTTATACTAGTATATATATATATATATATATATATATATATATATATATGTGTGTGTGTGTGTGTGTGTGTGTATGTGTGTGTGTGTGTGTGTGTGTGTGTTGATTTTTATTATTTCGTTAATGTTTTGTTCTGTTTATGTCGCCATTAAGTATTTCTATTGGATTAAGCTATTCTATTGCTAAATACAAATATGCAGCACATTTTTTATTAGAAACAAAAGTATAGACAATGATTTCGGCACAATAAACTATCAATAACTACAAGGAAATATTCATATATCCATTCTGAATTCACCAAAATTTAAGAAACTATTGCAAAGGGCAATATAGTTTGTTGTGATGTTCAAGCTAACTTGCATTAACGATTTAAGGGACTCAAAATAACTACGAACAGGAAACAAAATCGCAGATTCTGTTCGCCAAATGAGTACATGTGTTTTACCAAACTCGCCTCAAGATTATAATAAATAAAATATAATATCGATTACTTCAGTTTCTTTTTCTCACATTTACCCATAGGCGCCGCTGTGTAGTAAGAAGTTTGCTTAACAAACGTATGGTTCCGGGTTCAGTCTCATTGCGTGGCACCTTAGGCAAGTGTCTTCTAATATAGCCTCTATAACTCTGCATATATTGTCCCCGAACTACCGCGTGATAACCGGTGTTGGTTTGTCTACGTCCCGAAATTTAGCGTTTAGGCAAAAGAATAAGTACTGGAATGGATTTGTTCATATAAACCCTTCAAGGCGGTGTCCCAGAATGGCCGCAGTCCATTTAGTTATATCGAAATCAGACGGTTTCAAGGAAAGAAATGTTAACCTCGGCATGATTTGAAATGAGAAAGTAAAACTATGAAACTGAATACAGTAATCCCTCGCGATATCGCGGTTGATGTATCGCGGTTGATGTATCGCGGTTGATGTATCGCGGTTAATGTATTGCGGCTGATGTATCGCGGTTCATGTATCGCGGTTTATTATTTAAGCTTACGTCGATTCCTCTGTGGTGTTCTGCATTGATAATAAAATAAATATATGCAAGTTATAGAAAAAAAAAAAAAGATACAGTACTGTAATGTTTCTACTTCGCGGATTTTCACTTATCGCGGGAGGTTTTACAACGTAACACCCGCGATAGTCGAGAGATTACTGTGCTCTAAGGAATTTTTTTTTCTGGCACTCTATCGCTTCAACTATCCAACTCCACCAAGAAAGCAAATCAAAGCTGTTAAGGTCACAAAATTATCAATGCGATTAAGAAGTTTGCTTCATGTAGTTTTGGGTCCGCAATTATCTTGGGCATGTTTCTTCTTCATAGGTTGGGACGGTTAGAGAAATGTGAAAGACATTTTTTAAAGTATTGAAATAAAAATCAATTTTCTATAAATTTAATACAGTAACTCGTATTACTTTCTAAAGGGAAATATTCCTCACTTTTTGCTTATATTATACAAAATGTGATGATGTGTACTTTATACCTGTAGTTTATTGTAAAACGTATTCTTTTATTGTTTTATTCATTTAGTTGTTTCAGTCATTCGACTGCAGCCATGAAGAATTATTTTAGCCGAATGAATCGACCCCTGAACTTGGTTTTCAAACCTGGCACTATTCTGTTGGTCTTTTTTTTTTTTTACCAAACAGCTAAGATACGAGTACGTAAACAGACCAAAACCGGTTGTCAAGCGGTGGTGGAGGACAAATACAGACACAAAGACACACACACATAGATACAGATACACACACACGCACACACACACACTTACATAATACATACATACATACATACTTACGCGACGGGCTTCTTTCAGCTTCTGTGTACCAAAATCATCTCACAAGGCTTTGGTCGGCCCAAGGCGAAACTAAAAGACACTTGTCCAAGGTGCCACACAATGAGGAGACGAGGAGACTAAACTTGGAACCATTTAGTTAGGAAGCAATCGAAATATTCCTAAAGTAGAATCATTTGTGATTCTGATTCAAAAGTAAAAGATTCCGTTCTCGCGAACCTTTCAGAATTATGCCGTAACAGGAACCGTTGGGAACCGTTGTTTTAGATAATACACTCGTACACTGGGTACAATAAGGACCTGTGTATATGTAAAGAATCGGTCTGTGAATTTGTGTCGTATATAATAAGATATTGGTAACGAAGATAAAATGAAAGCACTGTTCCTAGGTTTGAGGCCAACCACATTGAATCTTCTTAACTGAGGTTGATTACTTGATAGAAGTTGGTTAGATGATGTCCAAGTAACTTCCTTTAATTAAACACACGACCACTTTTTATAGGCGATACAAAATACTGTTTGTTGATCAATGCAACGCTAACATATAAATGGTACTTTTCTAAAGTGGATCACAGCATACAGATATACCGAAATATATTGTGAGACAGTTAGTCTGATGCTTTGTCATTTCTGCCAAGTTTGAAATTAACACAAATGAAATAATGTCGTAGTGTAGTGGCCAAATGTCTTTCATATCTTTGTAAGACTTAGTTCTCATCCCTGACTTGTAACACTCGGCAGCGAATCGATTCAATGCATGCTAGAGATCATCTTAAAATGGCACAGGAAAGGATCGCAAGACGGATTCCTCAAGCCGAATCAGCCGGCAGGAAATCTAAGACTACATCAAGAACGAAATGGTTGGATAATATCCATATTTTCAGTTGGTCATGCTTGAGAAATCTGTCGGGAAGTGTAAGGACGGCTGCTTCCGATGGAACCCTATGGATGAAGTTTCTGAAGACTACGACCCTCTTGGGAATGGTAGGCATAGAAAAAGGATGGAATAGATGGACATGTTTTATATTACATCCTACTGTCTAATGAAATGGTACGGCAGTTTGTACATTATAATTCTATACTGGTGGTTCTGATTCATTTTTTTGCATATGGTCGCCTTTGGTTCCAAGTTTACTCAACTGAACTCCCATAACCATTCGATGTTTTAAAACATCTTATTATACATTTACTGTTAAATATCATTACGAATTATATAACAAAATTGTTAAAATATTTTGTGCATTCTAGAAGAATAATCAATTAATTGCACATAAATTTAAGAACAAAATCTTATATGGATCAATGTTCTAGACGCACAAAATAAAAGAGATGCTCACAGATGGAATGTCTTTAATAACAGGTCTGTTTAAACTGACCAGGGCTAAACAACAACTGTATTCAATTAATTTAGTAACAGTTTATAGCAGCAAAAAGCAGTTTATTTAATTACTAGTTTCTACTACTTTTGCCTCGATGTTAATCTTTCGTGGAAAAGCAATAGTACAACTTAAGTTGCAGGCCTCTGTACTTCTAATTGAATGCCCGGCACTTGAGTTGCTACCAACAGAAAGGAACCCAAAATATGAAAGTGGGTAGATGAAGTGGGTAAGATATACAATGACATTGAAGGGACAACATCGTGAAAAAAGATTAAAATAGCAATACAGTGTTTGAAAGTAAGATAGATAGATAGATATATAGGGATAGATGCTTAGGGATATAT
>NC_068987.1:78166812-78168859 GCF_001194135.2 Octopus bimaculoides
AGAGAGAGAGAGAGAGAGAAGAGATTAGAGACAGAGAGAAAAGGATGGGAGAGAAAGAGAAAACTGAGTAATTTTGAATCCTTATGAGAAAGAGCTCATTTGAATATTAGAGAAATGAAGAAAACGATTAAATAAATAAATAAATAAATTACACACACACACACACTCATACATACACAAGAGGAGTGCTTTGTGTGTTAGCGCGTGCGTGTGTGTGTATGTGTGTTTGTATGTATGTGTAAGAGAGAGCTAGTGAGAAATATGATACAAAAGTAATTATTTGAAAAAGAGCGGCACAAATGGAAAATATTAGAAGGTAGTGACGAAGTTGCTGGTTATCCTGATTGTTTCTGCTGTTGTTGAGGTGTTGTGTTGGCAATAGTTTCGGCAAGGGACGTGATGATGATGATGATGATGATGGTGGATATGTTTTCCCTTGTTTGTTTATTTGTTTATTTATTGTCAAAGTCAAGTGGCATGACAAACTATCATGCTTGCATCGGGTTAGCTGTTAAGCTGCTACACCAAGACTAACTGGGCCACCAGATATAAATGACTGGGGTAAGAAGCCATCCCGCATACGCGCTACCTAACCAATGAAACCGTTTAAGGTTTGCACCTGCTTAAAACACTTGAGAAGTTTTCATCGTATTGTTTAAGAAAACAAAGATCTGTATGAGCGAAGCAGGAGTTGTTTCCATTTAGTTTGGCCTTCGTTAAGAGGATGTAAGAGGAATTGTCGCTTTGACGTAAACGCACCTAAGTGGAAGAAGGATGCATACACGTTTTAGCGTTGTTCTCTATTATTAAATAGTTTAGTTTGTTCTTTATTCTACTAATGGTCATCGCATTATCTTAATATGATATTTGTGGTCTCCTTGCTACACAGTGACCTCTTCAATGTCGCTCACCGGACAGCTACTACTAGTACTTGCAGAAACATTATAAGTGAAAGCTGAGTGGTGTCGGAGTGGTGCCGAGGACAAGTGTTTATAACAGTAGATGCTGGGTCGGTTCTATTTAACAGCAGATTTAAAAAAAATATTATAATAATAATAGGGGAGAAAAAACTATTTATCTCGTGTAAATTTAGACACTTCAGTGACGTATTGTTGCTTGGAGAATTCTGCCATGAAATTCGATTACACATGAAAAATTAGAAATTTTCAGCGGAAAGTTATTTCATTTTAAATATTTGATAAGCTTTCTACAATTTCTAAAATCTGAATAAGGAATGCATTTCCTACACCACCGAACATCGATGAGACGCTTACGGATATATACTTCATTAGTAGTTATTTTAATATAGGAAATAACAAGAAAATATTAAATATAATTCTATAACTAAAGGCATGGTTTAAATATGTAAAAATATCAATTATCTTGATCTGTTTCTATTATATATTTATATTTAACTTCATAAATGGCTTCAAATTACTTCGCTAGAAATGTATAAACACTTCGTGTCATTGTAATTAAGATTCAGTTGATGATTGCCGAGCTGCACTTTATCATGACAAAAATATCTCATATTGCTAATCAAAGGGTCAAATGTTCGTATACTAGTGTTGCAGGGCGCAAGTGATTTAGGGAATAGACCCCGGTTTAATAGCACCACCTTGCCTTTGGATAACTTTATCGCAGACTACATCTTGTAGGCATTCAGGTCAAATCTCTGGTTTGAGGTTAACTTCCTACCTCCCACTAGCCTTTGAGACTAAGTAAAGAGTCGAAGGCATTACCCTTCAGCCTCTGATTAAGTCATTAAAAGAAAAGAAAAAATGTTTAAACTACTTAACTCTTATTGATAACATCAATTAGTTTACAAAGAGGTAATATGAGTAAGATGTTTGAAGCATTAACAAGCATAGACACAGGCGTGGCCGTGTGGTAAGGTGCTTGCTTCTCAATTACATGGCTCCAGGTTCAGTCCTACTGCGTGGAACGTTGGGGAAGGGCCTTCTACTATAGCCTCGAGCCGACCGTGAGTGGATTTGGTTGATAGAAACTGAAAGAAGCCTGTCATATATATATATATATATATATA
>NC_068987.1:78169092-78174365 GCF_001194135.2 Octopus bimaculoides
GGGGGGGGGGGGTCGATCTATTCGGCTAGCCCCCTCTCCAAAAGTTTCAGGCTGTGTGCCTAAAGTAGAAAAGTATACAAATAAGGGCTGTTGAACATGGAGGTAAGTTCAACTTTAAAAGACTTTCAAGAAAGTTTATTAATAGATTCCAGCACGTCCTTAGATATGAATCCAAGACTTCCTTATATGCACCTTTCTGCGAAAATTAACTAACTGATGTTCCTGCTGGTGTCAGTCACATTAATCTCACCAATCTGGAGCCCTGCATAAGTCCTCAATACTACACCTCTCCTAATTAACTTAAAAACAGAACACGCGTCAAAATTGCAGTGTTGATGTCATATCCAGCATAAATCATACATTGATAATATAGTTAGGTGGACTGGAATATTAACAGCTAAGTGTCAATGCGATGAATACAGTACCAGGCTTGTGATATGATGCTGATATTTTAGCCACTTGTCCCTAACTCTATCTACTTATCCATCTGCGTGTATTACTTCTTATATTCAGCTCTGATAGTGTACTAATCAAAAGTACGTCGTCAGACATTATTTTTATAGCCATAACAGCAAATAACTTGAGTGAGCTTTAAAATGGCTGCTTGAGCTGAAAAAGTTAAGTGCTAAATATGCTGAAAATCATACTCTAAATCCTTTGATTACATTCGATTACATAATTCAAGATAATCCGTGTTCAAAAACAAAAACAGAATGGGTGCAGTTGAAATACTTTTTGGTTATCGGTTTGCTTGAGGTGTTAAGGAAAACAACAACCTAATCAATACCACAACCGTCATTAACGATAATTTCAATTATAACATATGTAAAATGTAATCAAAAATATTAATGAGAAGTAGCTTTACTGTTATTATTATCTCTGCGACCTACCAGAGAATCGAAACCGAATCTTGAAATCACCTTGTAAGAAATTAATTCGTATTCTATAAAGTTTTTTGTGTGACTTCTATATATACAACCAGCTCTCCAAAGTGAATCTACATGTTGGGAAGTCACCAGCCAGAATTAATAAAGAGGTTTATATTTTGCTATAAACAATTGAATTTGCGTTTTCGTTTTGGGGTTGTCTTAATTGTCATCAATATCTCGACAGTGTTTAGAAAGTCATGAATTGCTTTTCAAGGACCGGTGTCATTAAAAGTTGTTGACAAACCCTCATGTTTGGAAGAAGCCCAGTTCAATGAATGACTTTTTGTTCATTTCTAAAGCTAGTAAGTATAAAAACAAACAAAAAGACAGCACAAATTAATGAAAGAAAAATACTTCAGCAAGTATTGGTTGAATACAGATAATATTAGGAGAGTGGAGTTTCATTTTCCCATTCAAAAATTTTGGCTAATTTTATTAGAAACCTTTAAGAAGGAAGACGAAAATATTCCTATATAATCCCGAAATTAAGAAGCTAACGAATATTCTGCTGGTGGCCTAGCACCTCTCAAAAGTCAAGAGAGTCAACAGTGTTTATAAAGGAGCAACAATACAATCAACCCACATAGTTATTTTTTAAAAAGTTGTAAGAAATGACTGGTGGATGGTGCTGGCGAATGTCTATAGAAATTCCCTGGCAATACGGTCGGCCGGTCTCTTTGTTCTCCTCTAAATGCGTTTGTATTCATATATAACAATTTCTATTTTCTTCTTTTTCTATTTTTGGTTTGGATTTGTCCCCCACTACTGCTTAGCGATCGGTGTCAGTTTGCTTACGTCTCTGTAATTTAACGGTTCGACAAAAGACGTCGATAGAATAAGCTAAACACTAAATTTTAAAATAAGTACTTAGGTCAATTTCATCGACTAAATCCATAAAGGTTTTGCACAGCATGGCTGCTGATTAATGAAAAAGGCAAATAAATTATAAAAGACAAAAGATTTTTGAGGTAGGAATGATTTTTTTCCTCAGTAAATACATTTACAATAGTGTGTAATCGCTTGAAGTGCATGACAACTTTGCAATGTAATATTCTTTCTACTATAGGCACAACACCTGATATTTGTGCGGAGAGGACTGGTCGACCTCAGTGTTTAACTGGTATTTAATTTATCAACCTCGAAAAGACGAAAGGCAAAGTTGACCTCGGCGGAATTTGAACTCAGAACGTAGCGACGGGTAAAGTACCGCTAAGCATATTTCTTGGCGTGCTAACGATTCTTATTTCTTTATTGCCCACAAGGGGCTAAACATAGAGGGGACAAACAAGGACAGACAAAGGGATTAAGTCGATTACATCGACCCCAGTGCGTAACTGGTACTTAATTTATCGACCCCGAAAGGATGAAAGGCAAAGGTCGACGTCGGCGGAATTTGAACTCAGAACGTAAAGACAGACAAAATAACGATAAGCATTTCGCCAGGCGTGCTAACGTTTCTGCCAGCTCGCCGCTTTAACTTTGCAATGTAATATACCTTTCTACTCTAGGCACAAAGCCCGAAATTTTGGGGGAGGGGACCAGTCGATTACATCGGCCCCAATGTTTAACTGGTACTTAATTTATCGATCCCGAAAGAATGAAAGGCAAAGTCGACGTCGACGGAATTTGATCTCTGAACGTAAAGACAAACGAAATACCTATTTCTTTACTGCCCACAAGGGGCTAAACATAGAGAGGACAAACAAGGACATACAAGGGGATTAAGTCGATTACATCGACCCCAGTGCTTAACTGGTATATAATTTATCGACTCCGAAAGGATGAAAGGTAAAGTCGTCCTCGGCGGAATTTGAACTCAGAACGTAACGGCAGACGAAATACCGCTAAGCATTTCGCCCGGCATATTAACGTCCCTACCAGCTCGCCACCTTAACCTTGTCATGTAATATAGAATCAGAAACTACTCAACTTTTGTGTTTATCTTCGGTTCATCTAGTTTAATTGGTCAGCAAGGAATAGATCTCATTCAAAACATAACAAAGTTAAATATGACAAAAATCAAAGTAACAGAAAGTGCAGGGATGGATATGTATTTTAGGGGTTCAACTCGCAATGCGGAGCACCTTGGACAAGCGTCTTCTACTATCGCCTGAAACTGACTGATGATTTGTGAGTGAATTCGGCAAGCAGAAACTCTGTATGTGTGTGTGTTTGTATGTGTAAGTAACCTCGCCGTTCGGTAATATGAACACGATAGATTAAGTGCCAGATATCAAAATTAAAACCAATACTGAGGTAGATTTATTACACTAATCCTGTAAGACAGTGCTCCTGCATGGCCGTTATCCCATGATTGAAACAAGCAAAGGAGTGAGAACTGATATTATTGTTGTTTAATTCAGGCAATCCCTGATCTAGCTGGACACATGTTGTTTCCTTTTTAATTTGGGGAAATTTTGGTTGCTATTACCAGCAGGTCGACTACACATTTGGAGCATATGTAGAAAAACTATTTAGCTCCTGGGACAAATTTTAAGTGTATAACAGCTTGTGCGGCGCATCTGCACAGAAAAACTTCCCAAATTCATATGTATTTAACTTCACAAACTCATATGTATTTAACTTCACAAACTCATATATATTTAACTTCACAAACTCATAGGTATATAACACGTACTTGTGCGTTTGAAAGAGAAAATACCGCAAAAACGTTGCTCCTTCTGTATAGCTGTACAGTTCTGGTTTGTTGCGTTACACTTGAGCCTGTCGTCAGGTTAAATACCACAGCCTCACCCCGAGATATATTTAGCTGAGTTTATTCAGTTACAAGGGTCCAGGCCAGGTCTGAGGATAGATGGTGGCTCATCCAATATCCTCAGAATATTGTTTCTCCCCTTCTGTAACCAATCTCAGAAGCCCAACAAAATTTATAGAGTCTGCCCTGCATCTTCTTATAAGTTAGAATGGAAAAGATGGGTGTTCTTCTTCTTCTTCTTCTTCTTCTTCTTCTTCTTCTTCTTCTTCTTCTTCTTCTTCTTCTTCTTCTTCTTCTTCTTCTTCTTCTTCTTCTTCTCATCCGCTTCATCCTCCTCCCTTCCTCCCACCTTCTCCATCCTTCTGATCTCATTCTTCTTTCTCCTCTCCTCTCTTCTTCTTCTTCTTCTTCTTCTTCTTCTTCTTCTTCTTCTTCTTCTTCTTCTTCTTCTTCTTCTTCTTCTTTTTCTTCTTCTTTTTCTTCTCCTCCTACCTCATTCTTTGCTTTTTATTCTTCTGGGGTCGATAAAATAAAGTACCAGTGATGTACTGAAGCCGATTTAATCGTCCAATTCCCTTAAACTTCTGCCCTTGAGTCCGTGAATGTTAAAAACTATCATTAAGATAAATGAAGTGCGGCAGATATAAAGAAGGTTTCATCATAATCTGTTGTATTTAGCTACATCAACTTAAGTCGATTTACATCATGCAGTCAAGACATCATTGAAATCAACTTCGTCTTTTATCCTTAAAGGACTCGTTAAAATAAAGCCCTAGTCAAGTCCTGGTGTCAAATACAATTCACCCTTATTTCCAGTCTTCTAGTCTTAAAAATCCTTATTAAGATCAGAAGCTGTATAGTATTTGACCTTATGTCAGTCCAAAAACGTTATTACTATATCTCTTGTTGTTCTTGTTGTTATTATAGAGCATGCGTGCTGTACGTGTTTGTTTGGCAGTAAATTAACACTCTCTCGACTGGCGTATAATATATACAAACAAAAGTATGCTAGTATGCATACAGACTAGAAATTTCATTTTCATTGCTAAAGAAAGCGATGAGCGTGCCATCGTTTAAGTGCGCATGCGTACGCTTTTATCTGTTCACGCGTCTGTGCGGTACTTTCGTCAGTGCTGACAATGGATCACGGCGGTGAAGGTGTTGGTCGTCGTTTACTAAACATTTTCAAATAGTTTTATTGAATTATTAGAATGGTTAGTGACGTACAAGCAATTGTTAGGGATCAACATTGGAAATTGTTGTTTAATTAGAGAGTAATTTGGCATCCGATGTGGGCGATAAAGGAAATAAAGCATTTCAATTGTCACATATCAGACACACAAACGCTCATGCATCTGCATTTATATATAAATATAATAATAGATATGTGTGTGTATCTATCTATCTATCTATCTATCTATCTATCTATCTATCTATCTATCTATCTATCTATCTGCCAACACCCGTAAAAAGGAGGACTGAGCATGCCGTGGTTGATGATGCGCAGACACGCGCTGAGACTGCGACATCTCCGGCTCTACGTAGACAGCGGTGAACAGGTGTGGTCACCGTTTGTGCGGCGCGCTTTCCCGCAGCTCGTCTCCATGACCGAACTGCAGTCGTGGATC
>NC_068987.1:78175449-78176200 GCF_001194135.2 Octopus bimaculoides
ATTCTTTTTATTTTTTAAATTTTTTAAATTTTTAAATTTAAAAATTTTAAATTTTTTATTTTATTTATTTTTTTTTTCTCCTTCCCCCTCTCAGAAAGAAAAGCTCTACATTGTATTTGTCCCATCTTCGTTGAGCCTTGTGTGGCTAATAAAAGAAATGTATCTACAGGAGGTGGGCGTATATATATATATTTATGATTGTATACATACATATACATACATACTCTTTTACTCTTTACTCTTTTACTTGTTTCAGTCATTTGACTGTGGCCATGCTGGAGCACCGTCTTTAGTTGAGAAAATCGACCCCAGGACTTATTCTTTGTAAGCCTACTACTTATTCAATCGGTCTCCGCTAAGTTACGGGGACGCAAACACACCAGTATCGGTTGTCAAGCGATGTTGGGGGCAAACACAGACACACAAACACATACACACACATACATTTAATATATATATATACGACAGGCTTCTTTCAGTTTCCGTCTACCAAATCCACTCACAAGACTTTGGTCAGCCCGAGGCTATAGTAGAATACACTTGCCCAAGGTGCCACGTAGTGGGACTGAACCCAGAACCATGTGGTTCGTAAGCAAGCTACTCACCGCACAGCCACTCCTACGCATTCCTATACATACATATAGAATTAATATCAAACAAATATGCCTTACTGACTTCAGACCCAATGCGTGGAACCATGGGCAAGTGTTATCTGCTATATATATATATATATATATATATATATATATAT
>NC_068987.1:78177223-78178753 GCF_001194135.2 Octopus bimaculoides
ATACATGGCTCATAAGGGGCTTAACCATACGGATATTTTAAAGAGGTCCCAAGCCAGCACTGTTTGGGATCAGAAGAAATGTTGTAAGGCTATAAGTTAGCGATGTGTGTGCATACACTTTGGTTTTACACACACACACACACACACACATGCACGTGCGCGCGCACGCACGCATACACAGTGTAAGACCCAGGGAACTAATGGATCAATAAATTTACTTAAGATATGCATTAGAGTAAAATGTAAAAATAATTTCAATATGATTGGACTGAATGCCTAAAATATTTTCACAGTTCAGTGATTAGACCCAGCGCAATAACATGATTTTTAAATATAAAATGATATAAGCGACCTCGCCTGACAAGCCTTCAAACACTATGGCATGTTGTACAGATCCAGCAACAGGCGCGGTAGAAAGAAACTGTCTCACTGCAGTTCTGTTGTCATCGCCTGCTTGCGCCGTGACTAACAACAACCAGAGTTACACACAACAATTCAAGACTGCATTGTGTAGGATAAGCAGGATGACCAGACTTACGGCATTATATTGTAGTGATTAAAAGGAAAATGAAATTTGAATTAAAAACAATAGATATGTCTTGGTTAAGTATAATAGTTTGCGTTTAGTTAGTGAATGAGACGTGCTACTACATGGCTCGTTAAGCCGTATAACTTGCATCTGCATAAGCAGGGTTAGTGATAGCTGGGGCTAAACAGCAACAGCGATAATGAATCTCTTTCTCTCTCTCTCTCTCTCTCTCTCTCTCTCTCTCTCTCTCTATGTATCTATCTATCTATCTGTCTGTCTATCTGTTTATCAATTTAGCACTATAATTATACACGAATATGTATGTCCGCGTGCATGTACACACACACACATACACACACACACACACACACACACACACACACACACACACACACACACACACACACACACACACACACACACACAGAGAAATTTATATCAGGTTTACCATTTCCTTGTTTCAGTCATTTGGCTCTGGCCATGCTGGGGCACCGTCCAGAAGGATTTAGTTGAATAAATCGACCCCAGCACTTATTTCTAAGCCTCACATATGTAGCTATATACGTGTGAGTGCGTATATGCACATACTTGTGTATACTTGTATGTGCAAATACACAACAACAACAGCAACAAAAACATTAATAACAATAATAACAATAATAATAATAATAATAATAATAATAATAATAATAATAATAATAATAATAATAACAATAATAATAATAATAATAATAATAATAATAATAATAATAATAATAATAATAATAATAATAATGATAATAATAATAATGAGTCCTCAATAGCTGAAAGACAAAGTAAACCTCGGCAAAATTTGAACATAAACCTCAGAGAATCAGAACAAATACTACACATAAATACATACCTACCAATCCACACACACAAAATGAACATGAATACACACACACACACACACACACACACACACACACACACACACACACACACACACACATATATATATATATATATATATGCTTAAA
>NC_068987.1:78182436-78197202 GCF_001194135.2 Octopus bimaculoides
TATTCTTATTTGACACGTATGAATATAGTGGACATTTCTATGGAAACGTGATCTTACACACAGGTATGCACGCGCAACAACACATATGCACACATAAGCCCCCGCACAAACTTCATATAAATATTGTTTTGATACTCTAAGCGCAAGGCCCGAAAGTTTTGGGGAGGGCGTCAATCGATTAGATCGATCCCAGAAAGCAACTGGTACTTAATTTAACGACTCTGAAAGAATGAAAGGTAAAGTCGACCTCGGCGGAATTTGAACATAGCGGCAGACGAAATACCGTTTAGCATTTCACCCGGTGTGCTAACGTTTCTGCCAGCTCACCGCCTTGCTTCATTTAAATATTGTATCACCAAACCTCAATACGTGATAAAGTTTCAGATATGGTTTTGTGTACATATATATATATACAAATATGCTAGTATGCATGCGAATATATATGTATATGTGTTTGTATGTGTGTGTGCATGAACATATATGCATGTATATGTATACATGCATATATAAATATGATGTGTGTGTGCATGGGTGCGTATGTATTTATGTATATATATTTATATCTCTATACGTATGTATGTATGTATGCATCTATCTATCTATCTATATATCTACTTATCTATCTATCTATCTATCTATCTATCTATCTATCTATCTATCTATCTATCTATATATATATATATATATCTACTTATCTATCTATCTATCTATCTATCTACTTATCTATCTATCTATCTATCTATCTATATATATATATATCTACTTATCTATCTATCTATCTATCTATCTTATCTATCTATCTATCTATCTATCTATCTATCTATCTATCTATCTATCTATCTATCCATCTATCTATCTATCTATCTAAATATCTATTTATCTGTTGATGTATGCATCATATTTTATGTGTGTGTATGTGTGCTTATAGGTGCATATACAGAAGCGCATGCGCAATAACACAAATTCAGTGCAGTTTCATAATTCGAAGAACATCTAACATTCCATAGAATATAATTTTTACGTAGAATATTATTAAAAGATACACATCTATACATGTGTGTATATATTTATGCGTGTTAACTAGCTACGTTCCCTAGCGAATGCTTCAGTTTCAGTGCCAATGTGTGGTACTAGGGGCAAGTGTCTTCTACAACGGTCCCAGGATGACCGAACACTTGTGAGTGGATTCTGTGGACGGAAAGTGAAAGAAGCCCGTTGTGTGTGTGTTTGTTTGTTTGTGTGTGTGTGTGTGTGTGTGTTTGTGTGTGTGTATGTGTATGTGTGATTGTGTGTGGATGCACACACACACACGCGCGCACATGTACACACGTACACACACACATGTATGGATGCATGTGTGTATATTCACATATACATGTGTGTGTATATATAACTATATATATATATATATATATGTCGGGTTTCTTTTAGTTTCCGTCAACCTAATCCACTCAACATCTTAGACGGCCCAGGATTATTGTTCGAGAAAGCCAAATTTCCACGCACTGTGATTGAATCCGAAAACATGTAGTTGGAAAAAAAGCTTGTTACTACATAGCCATGCCTATACACCTACATGCAAGCAGACACATATTTATACGTATATACATGTTAAAATATATATACACACGAATATATACAAACGTAAATATATACACATACACACGCACACACACATGTATATGTATGTATACATACGGAAAAAACAACCGCATCGTTTTTTGTATATTTGGACGTTTTCCGTTCTTTTTTTTTTATATTTTTATATTTCAAAATACGTTTTATACATAAAATGACCAAATATTTCGACGAAATTATCCTTGTTTTAACAAAAAACAACTATGTTTTCTTTCAAAATATATGTGAATTATTTGTAAAAATTTTCTGAAGTAGTTAGCATCATAATTAACGTATTGATAATTTATTATACAGAAAAAAAAGTTCATTTCTTCACACTAATTACCATGAACTCTATATTTTGGTATCATAAAATTTTAGAATTGTGATATTTTTTCAAATATTCTGGCACAATTTGCACGTAATTATATAATTCTTTCAAACTTAATTAACCATAAATATTCAAAATAGTTGGATCTTTTTTAATGGGGGGTGTATTACGTAAAGAAACATGTTAAGTTTCACCCAACTTGAAAATCTCCTCCAGGCACAAAGTTTGAAAACCCCGCCGGTGTTTACTAGTACTTCTTAATTATCTCCCTTTGATACACATTCTATTGAATTGTTGCGTTTTATTCCTTTGGCAAAATCTTTTAACACTAGGTCTATGATTTCGAACCTTAATTATGTGAATTTGCAAAATCTATTGTTATCCTTATTTTTTCATAATTTTTAGACAGTATTTTCTTTGTCTTTTTATATATTTTAAATATTATTTCAACGCATACACACAGTTCTCTAGAAAATGAAAAGCTGTTTATTTTTGTTAATATATTATGGCTATTTCTAAATAGCAAACGTTTTCTTGAAAAAAACCGCGTCACACTTTTCTATTTATTATTTCTGAACATCCAACCATTCTTTTCAAATCACCATTTGTGGAATAAATATATCTGTTTTAACTTTTAAACACAGTTCACACACTTTCTATTCTCTCTAAAAAACAAACATTCTAAATAATCGAACACAAATTAGCGTCATTTTCTAAGTGTCGTCTATTGTTTGATGGACTTTGTATGATGGACAAGTTTGATGCCTTGTGTTTGATAGATATTGTTTCTTTTACTAGTTTCTTTTTGTTTATTTTCCTCATTTAATCACCTCCGTATAGTTGAAAAGTTGTTGACAGAAAACAGGACTTTTTTTATATTTCTTTGTTGGTCTTTGAAAGCAATAGAAAAGTCATGTTAAACATCAATTCATTGTGGATTCATAAAGTGAAAAACAAGTTTGAGGTTTTCAGTCTCATGTTGTATTCTTCATATTGTTTTTTTTTTCTATATTTTGTTTTTATTGTGTATGTGTGTATTTCTGGGGTTAAGGGGTTAGGGGAAGAGAATGGAAGGAGCAACCATGGGAGAGGTGAGATTCTATTTGTAATTATGAATAGGGTTACTGGTAGCAGATTCATTTGCAAAATGCTGAAAGAACGCTAAAGGAAATTAACTGAATGTAAGGAACAACGCGTCACTGCTGTTGCATTTACAACTTCAACTGATGTGGATTTTCTCTTCAACAAATGAAGAAACAATGAATAAACCAAAAAGAAAACTCCAAACATACATTGTCCGCACAGATTTGTTTTATTCCTTTTGTTTACCACCTTTTACATTCTGCTTTACTATATATGTATGTATATATATATATGTATGTATGTATATACCTTTTTCTTCTTTCTTTCAGCTTCCATTTTTTTCCTTCAATCACACTGTAAGATTGTTTTAAAGAAAAGAAAAGAAGAACTTGCTTATCGTTACGCCTTCTTTTATAGAATGTTGCTTTTCAGCTAGCCAAAAACGAACCAAATACAGCAGAAGGGGGGTAGGAGAAATACATCTTGTATACTCATTTATTTCTTCTTGGGCGTGATTAAAAAAGAAGGAAAAAGAAGAGAAAACTCGAGTAGTGTCCACTCAATTAACGACAGTTTTTTTCCCTTTCTTGGCAACCTCTCCTTCAGAATACTACAGTTGAGATGATGGTGGCACAAGTCAGATGAGTTCTGTTCCCATGAGTATTAGTCGCTTATGTTCCCTGCAGATATTTTTCTCTCCATTTCTTTTTTTCCATGGTTCTTCCTTCGAACCCTTCAACGCGTCGGTTAGGTTTCTTGTATTGAATTGGAACACGGGTTGGGAAAGAGAGTATAGGTGGTCTGGTTTGCTGAATTAGCCTGGAAGATGGCGTAGTTCCGCAGGTGTCTTTAAGTCGGTCTATAACGTACGCTACTTGTTCTTACAGATCTGCTATATCCACTTGAATTAGGGATGTTGGAATAAACGACACCATGCCTCGCTTTATTTAGGAACATACGCCACGTGCTGTCTCGCACCACCGTTAGACACTCTATTCACAAGTTGGTCGAAGATATGGAAAAAAGCGAAGCTAAATTACTGTTTGGGACCTATAGCTGGCGTGCATAGAATTTCTAACACTCCCGCCGGTTCTGAGTCCTATTAAAATGCATCTTTTCCAGCTGTTCGGACAGCCTTATTTATTTTTTTACATTTTTTTTATATTTCGTACATTGAAACTTTCTTTTTTGTCCCCCACCCCACTCCCCACTCTTTCTCACTCTTCTTGCTTGGCACTGGGACCATTAATTTGCACGTCCCGAAATCTTTTCTTTTTCTCTTCCCACTTTGCGTTTCTTTTTCTTTTTTTCCTTTTTCTCTTTTTCTTTATAAGGTTTGTTATCAGGGTTGAATTGTTGAAGCGTTTATTGAAGAAAGAAAGTTTCGCTTTCACCTTTCGCTTTTTACCTCTTTATCTAAACTTCTTTTTTACTTTCCCTAAGTTACTTCTGTCTCCAATTATCGTTAGTAAACTCTCTCAGACACTTCTTCCCCTTCTTTTGAACACAAATGCAAACTCTTCCATATTTCCTTTATTAATCTCATTCACACTTGTTTTCGTTTTCATCTTTTGCATTATTGCGATTTGAATTCGTATTCTTCTCCGATAGTTTTCTTTTCACGCCTTTTTAAAAAAAAAAAAAATCTATTCTCAAATCTTTTTTTCCCTCCGTTCATTTTCATTCTTTTGTTTTCTTGTTCGTCAGTTATTCATTTTTTATTCTGCATTTGCATCTTTCTTTTTTACATGTTCGTAAAATTTGTACCTTCAACTCAACAATTGAATGCAACAAACAGCCGCACATGCGCAGCCACACTCACAAACCAGCAGTTTATGTCAAATGCAGAATGTTTTATTCAAGTTTTTCCTTCTTCTTTCAATCATATTTACTAATATTTTTTTAAATACATGCATTTACGACTCTTAATCTTACAAATTTTAAGTGACGATTGTGTTTACACAGTAATTTTGATTTCCTTTTCTTTTCTTTTGTTAACTTTAACAGGAAGAATGTTCTTAAAATGGTTGACACAGAACATAGATAAAAGAAAGAAAATCAAAATGTTATTTCAAACTCGTTCAAACAAAAATTAGTAGATTATGGGATCACATATTAAACGTTTAATTTGTAATTTCAAACAATTTTAATAGAATATAACAAAAACTCTCCGTAATTTGTTATCAGTTTTATTTACTAGAAATTTTGTTGTTATTTTCTCAAGAAGCGTTCGATTCTATATTCTGAGTTTATGGTTTAAATTTTAGTGTTATAAATATGAGAACTAAATTATTATTCTTGTCTTTTTAAGGAAGTGAAGCAAAAAAAAAACAAAAAAACAAACAAACATGAGAAGGATATTCTCTGTCTAAACATTTCTACATATTGAATAGAGTTACATGCAAAAGAGTCACATGATCTTAGACTGGTAGCTAAGTTCCTCTAGTATCGATTCCTTGGGACAGATTAGAGTTCTAACAAAAAAAAATCTCTTCTTCAGCACGTGCTTAACAATTATATTGTTTATTAAATAGAACATAGAAATAAAAATAGACTAATTAAAATTATACACTAAAATATTGAATAAGTTTGTCAAAAATAGTCAAGGAATTTCAAAACTACAAATTTAAATTAAAAAGTTTTTACATTTTAATACAGGAAATATAAAAGGAGCTTATGAGAAGTAGTGAGCTATCAATGTCCTACTTGGGCAGTAGTAGTAGTAGTAGTAGTAGTAGTAGTAGTAGTAGTAGTAGCGGGTGCAGCAACATTTGCAACAGTAGTCCTCTGCCACAAATGTACTAAGTCGAACGACAACGCTTTTTCACAGATCAGTCATCGTAGTTATTACAGGTTATTGCCTACCAGAGGACTATATTGTACAACTACAAGAAGTGGTTAACCGTTTGATCTGCTGTGCCACTGTCTGAACATATTGTATACTGTCCACTGTCCACTGTCCACCCGATTTTAATACACCTGTAGATCCTGGTAATAACCATAACATAGGTATAAGTGCTCAATTCTGCGAGAACGCTATAGATGCTTTTCTCTAGCGTTATCTTTGATTATGTTTATACCGACATAATGTTTGGTGCCAGTGTCCAAAGTGTCCAAAGTAGGAAGGTACGCATCCTGGCAGAGACCTTGGATTTAGGTCTCACTTGGCTCGCCGGGTCTTCTCACGCACAGCATATTTCCAAAGGTCTCGGTCAGAAGTCATTGCTTCGGTGATGCCCAATGTTCGAAGGTCATGCCTCACCACCTCATCCCAGGTCTTCCTGAGCCTACCTCTTCCACAGGTTCCATCAACTGCTAGGGTGTGGCACTTTTTTACACAACTATCCTCATCCATTCTCACCACATGCCCATACCAGCGCAATCGTCTCTCTTGCACATCACAGCTGATGCTTCTTAGGTTCAGCTTTTCTATCAAGGTACTTACACTCTGTCTAGTATGCACACAGACATTACACATCCATCGGAGCATACTAGCTTCATTCCTTGTGAGCCTACGCATGTCCTCAGCAGTTACAGCCCATGTCTCACTGCCATGAAGCATGGCTAATCCTTTCTACTATAAGCAGAAGGCCTGAAACTTGGTGGGAAGAGCCTAGGAGACTAGTCGATTACATCGACCCCTGAAAGGATGAAAGGTAAATTCGACCTCAGTGGAAATATAATAGAACTGACAGACAGTATAACCCCACTCCGTGGACACAATGTCAACAACATCACAATATTGGATACTGTGCGACGTCTCAAATGATGATGATAACAACATCAACAACAATAATGGCCCAAGGCCTTCAACTTCAGAGGAGGGGGGAAAGTCGATTACATCAAACACAGTGTTCAATTGGTACTTTCTTTATCAATCCTGGAAGCATAAAAAGCAAAGTCTACATCGGTGGGATTTGAACTTGGAACTAAAAAACGCACAAAATGTCGCTAAGCATTTTGTCTGACGTGCTATCGATTCTGCCAGTTCGTCACCTTGGTACACGCTGTGAATTCCCTGATGATGTCCACGCTTACTACCCACCCTTGCATCATCCAAACAGCCTACCCGCACCAATTTCATGGACAGAAACCGTGAAAGTGTCCTCCAATGCGGATACGATAATTTTGTGTACTTCATCAGCAGCAAAACGAAACAGTTCTCACATCGAGCAAATATCATTGCGCCCTCACCCTCATTCATGATCAGCATGCAACTGGAACCCCCAGGATAGCTTCAAATATTGAGCTTACTCCGAGCATCCCAATGACTGTCTTTTCTCTTCTAGATCAGAAAGTATTTAATTCTCAACTACTAGTGACGCCCTACTAAGCTCAGGTAAGGATTAAAATAGAACATTACTTTTCCAGAAAAGAGTCATCCGACTGATTGGTGTAAACGCATAGACATTCTTCACCGTAAGCACCACAAGTGCGATATCTACTTTCTCTTTCCTTTCTAAGACTAATATAATGGCCGCTGATCTTCGAAGTTGGCTGGGTTCATACCATATCCTCTGGGCATTCTCGATACACATCTTTTTTCACATTACCATTATTGTACCTAACATCTCAGATCCTGCGCTAACCACTATGCTGTCTTTCCACATAGATACTGGTTTGCAATAGTTCAAGAGAGACATTAATAGCTTCATTCTCGCAGCTGGTAGAGGGCTTCCGAGGGCTTCCGAGGGCTACAGGCACTGCCTCTTTGTCAAGAGACAATTAGTAGAAAATGTCTCAAATAGGCTTATATGAGGTACTATCACAACCGACAGATGAAATGTCATATGAGTGACCTCCCTCTTCGACCATGATAACGATGGTATTCTATGGATAGGATTCGTGATCTCTACGGAGTAGTGAAAAACAAGCGAGAAAGGCAATGACGGTGAGAACAATATTACAATCAACTCGGAGGGTCGAACACAGATTTTAGTTGACTAATGCTAGATTGTTTTCCTGTTTAGAGGCTTTTGCGCCGTGAATAGACTAAATGGCCACCAATTGTAGGTATTTCGATACATATATTTGGTCTCTCACGGTCTTAACTTTCCATCACATGAAGAGAAATGTAGTCTTTGCAGAGAGAAGGACTAGAAAATATGTCTGACAAACAACAAATACATTTAATCACCGTCCACCAAAGAAGCTCTGCAGATATCAAAATGCATACAGAGTCATCATCAACCACGGTTTCTCAAGCCCTCTAAGACTTGGGTGTTGATAATTGATAAAAATTGTGGCCAGCAAAAAACTGACCTTCCTATGAACAAAATAGGAGTCCTCTGTCGTCTGGTCAGACGCAATATGGTGAGAGGCACATTTTTTATGCTTTTACTGCGATAACTATGGGTGTTAGCTGCATATTTACCGAATAAGATGAGGGCAGCCAATATCAGCTTAAGCAGACAACGAAATTGATGTGCTTAGCTTCTTGCTCGGTTCATATCTCCAGCTAGATAGGAAATGGGATGAGGTGACAAGAAGTTTGGTTAGTCTTATCCAGAAATAGCCTGAATGGTGCTATGCATAAAAGCCTGGGAGGGTGGCGAACGTGTACATCATCTTTCTGACTTATTACCACCTGACCGTTGTGTCTTACTACAGTCTTGATTTCACCACGTTGGATCAATTGTGATTCTCTTTCTTGGAAGGACACATCCAACCAGTTACAGTGTTCCTCTACTGCCACCATCTTTTACTCGGATCACTTGTGATGTTGTGGTCTACGTCGGCATGTGATGGTGCTGTGACATTTGCAAAAGTTTCCATAAGCGTATATATGTATGGTCGCAGTGTGTCAGGCATGGTTTTCTATTGGTAGTCATTTTGGATGAGTGCCAGTTCTAGGATTTAATAAACCTTTTAGAAGGCACTAATTATGTACTTGCAAGGGAGCGCAAGCAGATCGACGGGTCTAAGTAGCAGAGGTACAGCATATTGTCCACTTCCAAGTAGGTACATGCGATTTTACAGCAGCGTTTTATGGAACTGTTTGCGGTGAGAAGTGAGATGAAGTGAATAGGAAATTTGATGTCAAGCTGATGGCTTGTCACAAATTTTGGTCGAAGATGCCAATCGCTGAGAAGAACCGACTTTAGCGGTTAAAATAACGCACATGTTGAGCAGCAGTAAGATCTGCAAATCGCCTGGTCTGGATGATCAACTCTGCAAACTTTATAGTAACGTCAGATTTGTCCTGTTCCTGCTGGAATTATAGAAGTTAGCAGCTTAGGTGAACAGAAGGTGACGTTGTTAGGGAAGGCCCGGAGCAAGGGGGACATGGCAGACAACTTTAGTCCCGTAACTCTGTAACACATTTCGATGAAGTGATGCCCAAAGTTGGTGCTTGATTTTGGTAGTACAGTCTAAAACGCGCAAACGTGTGGGATGTCTGTTAGACCTCTTCCCTACATCATCCACTTAATGGGTTGGGACAGACATGGCTTCGATGAGGTTCTGTTTAGTTTAGATCAGTAGAAACTTAATACTTAATGTAAGAGTCTACTTTTAATATGATATTTTGTAGATGGCTGTAGTTAAACTGTGGCCTTTCGCAACTAGTCTCAAACTAGTCCTCAACTTTCTGAATATTTCCTCGCGTTTATTATTATTATTATTATTATTATTATTATTATTATTATTATTATTATTATTATTATTATTATTATCATTAAGGCAGCGAGCCGGACAAAATGCTTAGTGACATTTCATCCGTCTTTACGTTCAGTTCAAATTCCGCTGATATTGACTTTGCCTTTCATCCTTTCGGGGTCGATAAAATAAGTACCAGTTGCGCACCGCGGTCGATGTAATCGACTAGTCCCCTCCCCCAAATTTCAGGCCTTTAGTAGAAAGAATTATTATTCACATTGCGGCAGCGAATTGGCAGAATCTTTAGAACATCGAACAAAATGTTTAGCAGCATTTCTTTCAGCCCTATGTAAAACTTTCTGATTTCAAGTTCAACAGTGGTCGAATTTGCCTTTTATCATTCCGAGATCGATAAGATGAAGTAGCAGTGAACTAGCTGAATCTATGCAATGGACTAAGCCCTTTCTCAAATAGTGCCGGCCTTGTTTCAAAATTTGAAACAAGAAATTATCATTTTCTTTATTCCTGTGTGACCATCATACCACCTTAGCTCCATTTAAGTTTTCAATCAATTATTGAAATAATTCGGAGATTTCTGCACCGCATAAGATTTGCTACTTTTCTTACAGCTCATTTCGTTGCAAAGTTGACTAAGAACTGGGAGTAGTGGCCGTCTACCAGTTAGGCCCTCTTATAGGGCCGAATTTGTTGAAACTTTTCCTGAAATGTCTGTCTTGGAAATTTAAAAAACAAATGGCGTCGAAGCTGACAGATCACGAGGAAGAATAAAGGTTTAAGGAAACCAAGCAGAGCATTTATCTATTAAAGGGAAATCTTTTTTTTTTTTTAATGGAAGATGAAAACGTATGCAAGTTTTCCATGCTAATTTCAGAAATGCACATTAGCAGCAACATTGGCAAAGCCACAAGTAGCATCGACCGAAACACTGTCAAAGACGCCATCATCTGTATCAGCGCCACCAACATCAGTGTGGTAGTGATGGTAACACTATTACTGTTATCAGGAAGCTTAACGCGGTCAGAGGTGAGACGGTTTCCACAGATGGTACCACCATCCAATCCGTCGACAGCATTCGGAGCAGCAACAACGCTACCACCACTATTGCCACCGGCACCAACAGTAGTAAGAAGAAGAACAACAACAATAGCAACAACAACAACAACAACACTACCACAGCCATCATCACCGCCAACAGAAATAGCAACAGGGAGAATGCCGTATCGCCCATCGCCTTCACTAGAGTCAAGTAGAGTGCGGCGTCTGTTTTGTCATGATCATCATCGGCAACAGCGTCGATATCAATTGCAACAACGCCAACAACAATCTCGACTAACTTCATCAAAAGCAACACTTTTGTCATCACCATCGCCACCAGTATAAACAAAGCCATCTCTTTTGCCGGATCCATACAATTCTGAATGGAACAGTCACTGACGAATAATGAAGGCTTCGGGCAAAAATACAACGCTTGCATTGTTTAGCTTGACATGTTAGCCCTGCCAGAGGGAGAAACCGAACAGACGAAGGGACAGATCATACAGCATAAATATATCAACCATAAAATCAGGAACAAAGTTGACAACCCTATTCCTCTATAAGCTAGAAGTTGCCCGAAGGATGCGTGAGGGACCATATGACACATCAAAAGAGGAAGGCAATATGGGGCAGTGACAGCCTTGCTTTCCATGAAGAAGAGACCAAGAAAATAGCAACAAAAGCCTACCCCTTCGAGGAATATAAGGAATATATATAATTGACAATGCTACTCTTGTATAGGCCGAAAAATGCCTGAAGGTCGCATGGTATGCCATATGACATATGAAGAACGGGAGGCAATATGGAACGGTGGTAGCCTTGTGCTCAATAAAGAAGAGGCCAAGAAAATAGCAACAACAGCATGCTCGAGTATATATACATATATTATGACCATTTTGTATAGCTCGGCAAGTAACTAAGGCGACAAACAATGATGCACCACCTGACATAAACATTCATGTCTTAGTAATCATATTGAATGATCATGGACATGTGATCCCCTCCAGGTCAACTTCTCATCGGAACTAGTCGGAGGTTAAAATAGAGAGTCACATTATGTTCACCCCTGCAAACTTCTGGGAATCATCGATAGAGAAGGAGTGCCAGGTGTTAGACATATAGCAGCTCCAATCACCAGAAGAATTTCTGTCCTCAGGCCAATGGAGTGAAACGACCCTTGCTACCTATGCTATGACCACAAAATACACAGCAGTAGAAACTGCAGCAACAGAAGCACTGAAAACTTAAGCAGTTGAGATAGACATCTAACAAGAGTTGGTGAACAAGTAAAGAAGCTGGAATCGGATCTTTGCACCATTTCACTTACTCCTTGAAGATTTCCTGAAAATCTTCCAAGTCGGTATCGAGCTCCACAGCCTGTCATAACTTTGGCACAAAGATGTATATATCCGCTTGGAATCATCAGTTACAACATGCTCTTTGTAATCTGTTAAAAAAAACCATGTCACTCATCGGTTACCATTATATTTCTTTATCAGCTGGGTCCATCGTACGCTTTTAGTGTCTGCGTTCCTTGGCACATTGAGCCTCTTTGCTTGAAGAAAAGATTAATAGATATTCTCGTCGCTTCTATTTGTTTGCGAAATCATTTCTATCCTTCTATCATTCTATCCTTAGCTGTCCTTTTATTCTGATGTGTCCTGTTTGCACTTCCTCTCTGCATATTATTGAGTCTTCTCTAATTTTTCTTTTCAAGCCTGCTCACCACCTGTTGTTCTACAGTTGTTAATAGCTGTCAGAAATTCCCTTAAAAAAATCTCGCTAAATCGTACTCTGAAGGCTTACCCTTGGTGTAAACGACGCGTACAGTTTTCAGCAACCGAATCACAATCAAAATGTCGTACTCACACTGGCTGTACAGATACCTGTTGACTCATACTCATGTAAATCATTATACATCAGTGACAAGAAGGAAGGTGTCTATTGTTCAATGAGAATAACCAGAACATGTCCATAGTTGTCACGTTTACTTACCAAAATGAAACTGAATAAATATTTATCAGTGAGTTAATGATTTCTTTTCGTCACTGCATAATTAACATTAATCAATTTGATTTTTAATCTCAAAATATTAATGGTGCTAACTGTTACTTTCGCACCGATGGCGTTCTGGTATAATTTGTTTCCCTTCATTTTCGCTATGATCTCTTCCCCTGTACGATACTGTTCACAAATAAAATAATTCTTTCATCATTAACCTGTGTAGGGTACCTTAGTTCTTCATCCAGGATGTCTAATAATACCAAAGTTTACCAAGAGTTTCGGCCCATATGCAGATCTAATTAATAATGGTCATTGAATTTTTCTTCTCACCAGATAAATATTTCTTAATGAGACTTGATTCACCATTACATTGAGTACCATCATTCCAAATTATTTTACTTGTTATATTCATTTTATATCGCACTTGATGAAAAATAAATGTCATTGGTTGCTGGTTTCCAGCGGATCATTTATTACATCACTGAATTTCCGGTGGTGAGAGTAATAGACGACTGATCGAAAAGATATTATTGTTAATCTATTAGATAGATCTCCCCCCCCCCAACTACATTAAATATGAAGGGCCTAACATGACTACGGCTTTACTTGCAGCTCATCCCTGGATAATTTTCTTCGGTAATTTTCCTTTCATTACATTACCAAATGTGTCGCTTCCGCTCCATGATAGTAGATGATATTTTAAGAAGTATTTGGTTGCTATTTCTAGACGGTCGAGCGACTACGTGGTCGTGGGGTGGGTGGATCCTCAGCAATATATAGAAATAGTGATTAGCTAATACTATAACCCATTAGCATCTAGTCACCATTGTTATGTATCCTCACTGCGGGCAGTACTTCAATGACATCATTGCTTGGGTTGTTCTCCGAAGCTTTTAACAGTTAGGATGCAACATGTTCTCAGTACTCGCAAGTTGCTTTAACACTCGATAATTTTAGGGGAAGGCCGCGAGTTGGCAGAATTGTTAGCATGTCGGACAAAATGCCTAGCGAAATTTGTTTCGGCTCTATACATCGCTAAAGTTAACTGTGCCTTTCGTCTCTTCGGGGTCGATAAAATGAAGTACCAGTCAAATACAATCGACTGGTTCTTTCTCCTCAAAACTTCTGTCATTGAATCTTGCAACGGACTTTTCGGAGGGAATATTGTGATCCCAACTTGATTTGGTGGTGAGGGTGTTGGACTCATGCTCTTAAGATTGTGGTTTCGATTAATGGCCCAGTCGACGCCTTGATTCTTGAGTAAAACACTTCATTTGACGTTGCTGCAGTCTTCTCAGCTGGCAAAAATGAGTAATTCTGCGACGGACCGGCGTCTCGTCCAGGTGGGGAAGATATATACACCAGGAAACCGGGAAACCGACCCTTATGAGTCGGTATGACTCGAGAATGTTACTAACATGTTTAACTTTATCTCATGGAGACAGGGTAACCGGCTTTATGAGTCCTAGGGACCAGGAAAAATATAAAAAGAAAAATATTGGTGGTGGGAAGCCTCTGTGTGTTATTGACCTACTAGGAATTTAGTCAAATCTCCCCTTTAATCCTACCTCACAATCTCAACAAAATTAAGCCGCTGTAGTGCAGGTTTACACGATATCTAAACCCCTAAAATTCTAATTTTGGCGTAAGAAAATCAATTTTGAGGGTAGTGGGAAGTTAAGTACATTAATCCCAAAGCTGAACTGGTCCTTTTTTTTTTTGCCGACCCCAAAATGATGAAAGGTAAACTCGACTTCAGCAAAATAGTCAAGGGTTGAATGTTTTTGATCTTAGCTCAGTTCGATTAGAATTTACTTGGACTTAAACGATAACGATTTACGAGAAGCATATTACAAACGGTCCCTGTTATTGTTAAATATCTTGGCGATGGCGTCGATTCAACAAAACTGGTGGTGACAGTGTATGAATTGCTCGACTTGTCGATATCTATGTGATGTTGATAGATCATCATCATCATCATCATCATCATCACCATCATCATTATCATACCACCGTCGCCACCGTCGTCGTCGCCGCCGCCGCCGCCGCCACCGCCGCCACCACCATCAGCATCGCCG
>NC_068987.1:78197293-78201279 GCF_001194135.2 Octopus bimaculoides
CCACCACCACCATCACCACCAGCACAAATATGCGAAGGTAACTGAATCGATAAAGCAATAGTACATGGCTAAGACCTCTCAGCAATTGAATGTGCAACCTCTTTCAACATTAATTTCCCCATCATTTTTATTGAATGATTTCATTTCGAAAGAAATACCAATATTAAGAGAGAATTGATATAATAATGCACCATCAAGGTCTACCAGACAGGAGTCGACAGATAGGGATCTACAAAAACTTATGCGAGGTTAAATGAGGAATTTCTTTCATTCTTGTTGTATCTAACAGACGCCATTTTGAGCATATAGATCAGCCCTTCAATCTATTTAAACATGTTTTTGATTACTGTTAACACATAGACATCAGAGCATTTAGAAATTGCATAGAGTTATCTCCTTCAAGCCCTCTGGAGAAGAGTTTATTACACATCATTCGTTCAAGCTCCTAGAAACCCAAAATCAAATAGGGAACCAATGAGCTGAAGCACATTAATATCCTATCTTCAGTGCTTGGTCTTGTTGCACTACACATTGTCTATCTTGAACCGCAGAGAAAGCCAGACGTTACATCTGATTGAAGGAAGAAGACGTGTGGTGTAGCAAGCTCGAGCATTGACGATTATAGAAATATGTGACCTAGGATGGCAACACGTGACTCCACAAAGTCCGTACTGTTGTGCAGTAATTTCGTGGTCTATATCTGTAGGTGGTCTTGGGCAGCTCTAGTATCGCAGTGTAAAGATCTGAAATATCTAGACGACTCCAGTTCTATATTTCAGAGATGAGGAATTATGTACATTATTTACATTATTTACATTTGACAGACATTTGTCCTCATCTTGTTCGTTGTTAACACAACGTTTCGGTTGATATACCCTCCAGCTTTCATCAGGTGTCTTGGGGAAATTCCGAACCTGGGTTCTCATTCCTAACGTATTTTTCGATGTTGTTGTTGTTATTATTATTATTATTGTTGTTGTTGTTATTATTATTATTATTATTATTATTATTATTATTATTATTATTATTATTATTATTATTATTCAGGTCACTGCCTGGAATCGAACTCGGAATCTTGGGGTTAGTAGCCCGCGCTCTTAACCAGTACGCTATATGCCCCAAAATACCATAGGAATGAGAACCCAGGTTCGAAATTTCCCCAAGACACCTGATGAAGGCAGGAGGGTATGCAGCCGAAACGTTGTGTTAACAACAAACAAGATGAGGACAAATATCCGTCAAGTGTAAATAATATAAATAATGTATCTAGACAACTGTTTCACTCACTGAGATCGATTCCTGTATTCGGAGGGAGCACAGTAGCTTTCTCGGCACACACGTGTTTACCCTAAAGATAATGAAAGATTAAAGTTTTTTTTTCATTAGTTACCGAAGAGATACCAGTATAAAGAGGAAGAACCTGTACAGTAGTCAGAAAACCGGCAGCCTCAAGGATATCCTCAAAGAATCGAATGCTGACGACTGACCTGATTTTATCTCAAGCACACCATATTCAAACCTATTTCATACATCTACGCTGACAGTAGTAAGTAGGAATGTGAATGCATATGGCTTAATGGTTAGAGCGTTTGGATCACGTACTTACGGTCGTGAGTTCGTTTCCTCGCGGCGTGTTGTGTCCTTCAGCAAGACTTTGTATTTCACGCTGATCCAGTCCACTCAGTTGGCAAAAATTAGTTTTGTTTGTAATTTAGAGTGTCAGCTTCGTCTCGTCAGATTCTGTGTCACGTCGAATCACCCTGGGAACTACGTTAAGAGTATGCGTGTCTGTGGAGTGCTCCGCAACTTGCACTTTAATTTCACGAGCAGGCTGTTCCGTCGATCGAATCGACTGGAACCCTTGTCGTCGTAACTGACGGAGCACCAGCAAGTAGGAAACTAATGAAGGTACCCTGTAAACGCACAAAGCCTTTAGCTCTCACAAACGTCAAACTTCTTTAATTTATATGTGGCTACATATGTCTATTAAATCTCATCTACTTGAAACCTTTCTCAAGCCAATTGACCGCGAACCACTCCCTCATTCCGTTTCGGAATTCTTCTGCTTGGTTGTCAATTACTGTAAATATCGATCAATAGAGGATCAAAAACATTTGACATTTGCGAATAGAATTTCTAACAAGATCATCATGTCGGAACAATTTTCCTTTCTGAAAGCTATCCATTATTCTTTCCTACCTCAGGCACTTTTATCAGTCTTTCGTATAATTTCTGATTTTACCTCCAAGAAAATAACTCTTGCAATCAAACATATTACGCGAAAGACGACACAAACACATCAACAGTTGTCTACAGCACACAAACCAGTAAGGGAGACTCTATGCACTTGTTTGATTTGTTAGAAATAACAGCGAAATCTCCCTGAAATATCTTCTTGCCACCCAAATAACTAATGTATAATGAAGACTGCCAGTATCCTGTTAGAACAATAGCCATGGCCGGAATGCCTTTATACACAAGTCTGTGTGACCAGGGCAACAATTATTGCATACAAATATCAAAAGATATTCATAAATTCAAATGAGAAATATATAACTGACATAATTAATCATGGAAAAATAATGCAGAATAGTACCGGCCAAATATATTATTTTCAGCTTCAGTTACAAGAAGTCGTTCTGTAATCGGAATGAGACCATTAGGCGCATCTGTTTGGGTGCTGATAATTTGGCACCGTTGACTGGGCATTCAGTCAGTTTGGGCGACGGCACTTTTTGGCGTTGGAAGCAAACATACCCATACACATACACACACACACACGGACGCGCAGAGAATACACGTACAGGTACAAAGAGTGTGTCTGTGTGTGTGAGAGAGAGGGGGAAGCGAGGAATAGAAAGATGTTACAATTCATTAATTGAACACGGTTGATTTAAACACTTTCCCTCTCCTCACAAACATATAGAAAAACGTGTTTACACATATATAGAGAAAAAAACAGATATTGAGGGACCGAGGCAGCAAAACAGAGAGGGCGGGAGGGAGAGAGAAAGAGAGAGAGAGAGAGAGAGAGAGAGAGAGAGAGAGAGAGAGAGAGAGAGAGAGAGAGAGAGAGAGAGAGAGGACGAGACAAATAGAAAGAGTGCGCTGCAGAGTGCTGGAATGTGACTTAAGAGAATAAATTGAAGCAAATCCTACCTGAAGATATCTACGCTTATAACCAGCGAAAAGTACGCATAACAGAAATATGTATATCGTAAAACTAGAGTTACACATTCATCTCTTATGAATCCCACCCCCGTGACACATGATTAGGATTTATTCATATTTTGGGGAAGTAAATACATCAGAAAATTAAGATTTAACCTCCTTATCATAAAAGCAATATCACTTTTTTTCCGACACGATAAAGAAAATCAACATTAATTTGTAAGGGTCAAATTGTTTATATATATAATTCATATTCGAGCCAATTAATTCCTTAGTATACAACGAATTAACTATTTCTGCTATAGTTATTAAATGCAAAGAAAACTACATGAATTTCTTTACATTATTTCTTCACAGTCATAACGTATATTTAAACTGAGCATGATTACGTAAACGTGGAGGCGTGTGGCTTAGTGGTTAGGGTGTCAGCACCATGATCGTAAGATTGTTTCGATTACTGGACCTGGCGACGCGTTGTGTTCTTGAGCAAAACACTTCATTTCACGTAGCTCCAGTCCACTCAGCTGGCAAAAATGAGTAACGCTGCCATGGACTGGCGTCCCGTCCAGCTGGGGAACACATACGCCATTGAAACCGGGAAACGGGCCCATGAGCCTGGCTAGGCTTTAAAAGGGCGCATGAATAAATAATAATGATTATGTAAACAACCATAAACCAAATAACACTGTGTACCATGATTTTTGTCCTTGGGTAGCGAGTGTTATTTCCTGCTTGTTTACCCCTAGAAAGTATGTATAATGGCGATTTCTTTCAAACTTTACTTTTCTTACATTTGTTCAAGCCCCAAAGAATCC
>NC_068987.1:78201309-78202704 GCF_001194135.2 Octopus bimaculoides
CGCCCCAACTTTCTCTCACTCATTCTTCCTGTTTCTTGAGTAAAGCTACGATGGACTGGCGTCCCGGCCAGCTGGTGGCGAGAGGACACATGCACCATAGAAACCGGGAAACCCGGCCAATGAGCCTGGCTAGGCTTTAAAAGGGCGCATGAATAAATAATAATGATTATGTAAACAACCATAAACCAAATAACACTGTGTACCATGATTTTTGTCCTTGGGTAGCGAGTGTTATTTCCTGCTTGTTTACCCCTAGAAAGTATGTATAATGGCGATTTCTTTCAAACTTTACTTTTCTTACATTTGTTCAAGCCCCAAAGAATCCCTCTCAACACAAGGATATGATTCTCCCCGACTTCTCCTGGTCCTCATCAGAGATGCTCATAGTGTCAGCCACTTAGGGACTTGCTCAAGTGGTTAAAGTCAAGCAACTGACAAGCAAATCTGTGGTATTGAGCAGAATATTTGCTACAACGATATTTCTGCTTCTACAACTCAGCGCTGAATCTGTCTGAAATGTAATGGAAAAAAGGTCAGTTTTAAAACATTGATGTCCAGGTCACAAAAGCAAAGTTTGAAGGGAATAGCAATTTCCTTTGATTTTTAGATAGAACAAAAAACACGGTAACAGTTACTTGGTTAAACTGTTACGCGGTGTAATGAATTCATCTGTTTGTGTGGATAAGTTTATATCAATAGATATATGTACGCAAGATTTGGAAGTTATCAGAGCAGCTACTGATAGTTGTTAACTATGCATTAGACAGCATCTGTGCTTTATAGGCAGCGTGTGAAAGAATGTGCGTGAAGAGGTAGACAGAAATGTCTTATGAAGATCCACCAAAATAATACTATAGCGATTACAATAAGAGACACCCATCATTGTCACGACTGTGCTAAAACATTTCAGTCCCCCACCCAGAGCTAAAGTCACACCCGTGCTGCCAATCTATCTATCTATCTATCTATCTATCTCTCTATCTATCTATCTATCTAACTGTCTGTCTATCTATCTGTTTGTCTGTCTATCTGAAAATGTGTATGTATATGTGTATGTGTGTGAATATGTATATGTACGTAAGTGTAGCTGTATGGGTGTGCCTGTGTGTATGGGAGAGGGAGAGAAAAGAAAGGCAAGAGAGAGTAGAGAGAGAGAGAGAGAGAGAGAGAGAGAGATAGAGAGAGAGAATAAAGTGAGGGAAGAGGGGGAGAGGGCAAGGGAGAGTCAGGATAGAGAGTGGGGGAGAGCGTGAGAGTGTGTATGTGTGTGTGTTTCTCAGAATTTATTTTTGACTTTTCTTCAAATCGACATCAGAATAGATTAATGGGGTTTTTGTTTTCAATGGCATGTTTCCAGTTGTCAATACGAACACATGCAAACAACCATAGGCATTT
>NC_068987.1:78203213-78204170 GCF_001194135.2 Octopus bimaculoides
AAATGTGTGTATATATATATATATTCATGTATTAATATATCTCCATATATAAATGTGTGTATATATATATATATTCATACACAACCAGTTATATGTATACATATATGTGTGTGTGTGAGCGAGTGTGTGTGTATGTGTGTGTGTGTGTGAGTTTGTGTTTGTGTGTGTGTGTGTGGCTTTTTTTTTGATATTTCGTTTCATTCATACAACGTTAGTGGTTGCTTCACCTTGTCTTCCTGATTGCATTGAAATATATTTCTAATTTCAATTAGCTATTAGCCAAATATTCACAACGTATGAAAGCAACTGAAAAACAAAAGGTTAAGTTCCTGATCAAGGTCTAGTTCTCCCTATAATATCTGCTGCTGGGTTATACGAATGACCTTTAATATTCACGGCGTTGCTTTTGTAAGTACAGAATTTTAAACTATGGCAAAAATTCATGTTGACGCTATAAAGAGTAATAATTGTAGGAGATAAAAATTATTAGAACTGCTTACTTTACAGAATTAGTTGAAACCAATTTTAAAATTACATTTGCGAGTATCAAAGCTTAATATATGCTAATTATTCTCTTACTGAATTCACTTGAATAATATAACTTCATACGCATGAGTAATTGTGTAAACTTATGCCTGAGTTATTCCTTATTTATGTGGAACCAAATGTTCCGCATCGTTTTTAAACGTCATTAGTCTGAAGAATTTCTTTTTCATGAAATGCAATGACTCATCGCATTGATATTTTATACAATTTTCACAAAAGTTCAATGGGCGATAGAATGAAATTCTTTAAATTAAGACGATATATGATGTTTTTACAGCCGATCAGAGTCGATTTTCTGCCTAAATAAACTGAGTAAAGATGAAGTGAACGGATAGATAAGGTATTCGACGACTGACGTGTTGTAAGTTCAAATCCGCTGTAGTAGACATTTTATTGTGTTTATATGCTAAG
>NC_068987.1:78204326-78205562 GCF_001194135.2 Octopus bimaculoides
CATGTTTGTGTTAACTATGTGTTCTCTACTGTTAATTATTTGAATTCTTCGTTTGAGGAAAGAGCTGGTTTCTAACCAAGATACAAAGCTCCACCCTTGAAAAGTAGATGACAAAAGCAATGTCATATTTAAACTTGAGAAAAGTCTTGTATATTTTTACGGTTCCACTTGCAAATTGTATTTGTGATGTGCGCGTTGGTTGATTTCTTTTTCTGAAAAACTTAACCTAACCAAACAACCAGAAAACCAAGTACATCAATTATTATTTGTATAAATATGAATTTATAATCTGATATAGAAGCTGGAGGTTCAGAAGTATTTGTGTATAGTTATCCTTTTTTTTCTATAGTTAAGTTTTTCTCTTTGAATTTCAAAGAGATATTTGCATTAGCATTACAATTGACCTATATGACAGCACATGCTTTTATTGTGTCGGTCCCAAACATCAATGTCTGACCTGTTATGTTTGCACTTAACATATTTTGATGGGGATGTTCTAGCAATATTCCTTGTGTAGATGTTTGGGTATGTATTCAATAACAAGGGTCACTTTATTTCTTTTCGAAAGACATTGTACAATGTTTTTGCGACCTTGGCGTGTCGTATAGGAAGGTAATACCTTCATGACTCTTTTGGGCAATTTCTTGCACGTAAGTAAGCATGTATGAATGTATGTATATGTGTATTACTTACAGATTCGTGGTCGAGATGACTCCAGACATCTGATGAGATGCCTCTGAATCTTTGAGTTGTGTGATGCTGAGTCAAACTGTGTCTATCTATCTGCCTGTCTGTCTTTCTGTCAGTCTGTCTTTCTGTCTGTCTGTCTATCTATATACAGATATAAAATATATTACTCTTTTTTACTCTTTTACTTGTTTCAGTCATTTGACTGCGGCCATACTGGAGCACCGCCTTTAGTCGAGCAAATCGACCCCAGGACTTATTCTTTGTAAGCCTGGTACTTATTCTATCGGTCTCTTTTGCCGGACCGCTAAGTTACGTGGAAGTAAATACAGCAGCATCGGTTGTCTAGCGATGTTGGAGGACAAACACAGACACACACACATACACCCCCCACACACATATATATATATATACATATATACGACGGGCTTCTTTCAGTTTCCCACTTCCAAATCCACTCACAAGGCTTTAGTCGGCCCGAGGCTATAGTAGAAAACACTTGGCCAAGGTGTCACGCAGTGGGACTGAACCCGGAACCATGTGGTTGGA
>NC_068987.1:78205737-78206824 GCF_001194135.2 Octopus bimaculoides
TCCAAATCCACTCACAAGGCTTTAGTCGGCCCGAGGCTATAGTAGAAAACACTTGGCCAAGGTGTCACGCAGTGGGACTGAACCCGGAACCATGTGGTTGGAATGCAAGCTACGTACCACACAGCCACTCCTACGCCAATAATACAAATTCACTCAATAATATATTTTTAGTAGAGTGGCCAGGTGAGGCCTCCCATGGCTACAACCTACTCTTTATGAGTATGCCAAAGATGTAGAAGACACTTGTTAGATTATCAGTTTTACGTTTTATACTCTTCTTCTGTTTGTGTAGATAGGTAGGTAATTTTACATTGCAGACACACACACAAACACACACACACATACACACACACATATACACACATGTCCACACAGTCTCTCTTTCACTTCCCCCCTCTTTCTCCATCTATCTACACACATACGTATATGCAGCATACGTACATAAGTGCATGTAAGCATATACGCATGTACAAACACACACACATATGGACACGCATGTAAATATTTATGTATATATGCATGTATGTTTGAGGTATGCTATCATTGCTATCAATCATTGGACTACAGCCATACAAGGTTTACCTCTTGAAAGATGCTTTAGGGTGTTGTATCGATGCCAGATACCTGTACATTGCTAACTATTGCAACGCTTTCGTAAGACAAAAACGTAAAAAAGGGGATAGAGATTCAAGGGAAGAACTCTGAGACGAACAAATTCCCCAGATAATATTATTGAAGGAATCTTTGCTTCTAGAAATACACGGAAGCAGAGAAGCACTTAAGAACACTCAGATACATGCTCTCCACACACACATACGTATGCATAGATAAAACTCATACACGCACGCATATACCTACACGAATCTGTGTGCGAGCGCGCGTGTGTAGTTGATACTGTCACACTGTTACGTCTGCTTCATATTTCGTTTGTAGATCGGCAACGTGAAACTCGCCAATTTGTGAAGCTTTTCATGGGTCAATATAATGTAATATCAGTCATCTTTTAGTACAGAGCACCCATTCCCTTTTATTTGTACATACGCATTTGCTTATATATATATATATATATATATATATATATATATAT
>NC_068987.1:78212675-78213564 GCF_001194135.2 Octopus bimaculoides
GATGTTGATGATGATGATGATGATGGTGATGATGATGAGGTAGGCCACAATGCTTTTAACTTCTGACAATATCATGATTACTTAGATACACTAATAAATCAAATGAAAACACATCACTTTCCAAAACTTCGAAACCCGAATTATAAAGGGAGGGAGAAACGGTATATGATAACATTTTATATTTGGTATTTTTCTTCTTATTTATTGAGTGAACTGTGTTAGAAACGGTGAACTGGCAGTTCTTTTGACTCACCACTAACCTTTGTGACCCTTATCCCGCATCAGCCACAGAATGTCCTGCTCTATTACTCGTTCGTCTTATTTTTCAACACTGACCATTATCTGCTGTTTATGTTTTTCTTTTGATGTGGTTTACAGCTGTACAACCCCTTCGGCCATACCCGCACATTCTGTTTATCTTGCGTTCAGTAAGTTAAAGCATTGTTTAAGAACCGTGCTCCACCTTCGATCACCTTCGGGGCAGACGCCAATTCTGCCACCCTTGGCCAAACATATATCTTCACCTTATAACTGTAATGGCGTCAGATCTATTTAGCTTAATCCGCAACAAGCACTGGTTTTGTCTTTTTGTTCTGTCTCCCTCAAACCTCATTGTTTTTAGAATAATCTTATCAATTTCTATCAACAGAGATCAAGTAAAAACATACACATATACAGACTACAATGGCACCAAAACAAATAAATCTTCTATCGTCTATTTTGCCGTACGTATTTTCATACACAAGCACGTATACGCTGACACAAGTAAACATGCAGCCCCAAAACACACGAGCGCACACTTACGCTCAAAGACACATATATACACATACTAACATCCACACAGGCCTACTCTCCCTCCAACTTATATATGTATATATATATATATATA
>NC_068987.1:78218556-78219004 GCF_001194135.2 Octopus bimaculoides
ATATATATATATATATACATCTCTCTCTTTCTCTCTGTATATATGTATGTATATGTATTTAGGTACACGGGTATCCACGTTTCAGAACACATAAACTTACATATACCCACTTAATATACTTCTATGCATACGCGTAGAGTTACACAAACATACCCACAAGTGCGTTTATGATGTGATCATGTCTGCGTGTGGTGTAGAGTGGCATAAAAGCAAGGATTTAAAACATATAGATACCCATATCTTTCCAACACGTCCTTTTATTTTGTCTAATTTTCTCAAGGCAGTTTCTCTCCGTGGCAGGGGACTTAAGCTGAGATTAGTGAATAAAAACACGTGCCCCAAAGCTTAACGCTTTTTTTCTTTTGGTTTTTCTACCCATCATTCATGTCAGCTAGCTCTTCTTGCATCTCATGAATATATTTATACACCAGCAAAAAAAAAAAAAAAA
>NC_068987.1:78219435-78224475 GCF_001194135.2 Octopus bimaculoides
TATATATATATATATATATATATATATTCATATATATATATATATATATATCCAGAAATTAGGGAATTGAGTAGATAAAACACAGGGCTACATATGTTTCATAGCTAGCTATATATACATACATACATACATATGTACATATGTATGCGCATGCATGCACGTTTGTATGTATGTTTTATCTTTTATTTCTTTCAGTCATTGGATTGCTGCTATTATCTTGAAGAGTTTTAGCCGAACAAATCTACACCAATACCTATTTGTTTCTGAAGTCTGATACTTACTCTATCAGTTTTTTTGTCAAACCTCTAAGTTACAGGGACGTAACCAAACCAACACTGGTTGTCAAGCGTACTGATGGGGTACAAACACAGAGTAAAGACATGTACATATATATGCGACTCGCTTCGCTCTCTTGTCTGATTATCTCTACCAAATTTGCTTCCAAGGAATCTTATACGTTATTTTAACAGCGTGGAAATGTGTGGAGCAGTAGTTTTTGCAACACGTCTTGGATTTCAAAGTGAAATTCAAATGAAATCAATTTTATACATACATACATACATACATACACACAGGCATACAAAGGAATGCATGTATATATTTTCTGAATATATTTTCATGTTTCTCTGCGAATTTGCTCTGTTTGTGTATGTGTGTTCTTGTCGAAAAATTTTAATTACTAAAAGAGGATAAGATATTTTAATTTATATCAAGAAGGACATTATTCCTATTCTAAACACAAGCACTCTTTCTATTTAATCACTTAACTAATTGATTATTTGATCAAACTTTTGTTCCATGGGTTTGTCAAAGATTCTTCGTCGCCATTCCTGGTCGCATGAAAGTGATGACCTGTCAAACAAATTGACTCAGACGAAGTGAAATAGTTTATTATTATGCGTCTATTATTGGCACAAATCGGTAGCCTATACATCTTGCCTTGTGCTTCCACCCACTCCTTCAGGCTCAAATACACAATATGGCTGTTTTTTTTTTTTTGAAAAACGAGAAAGGAAGCTGGTCTCGTGTTTTCACGTAGTGCTTTAGGAAACATATACCAAGTTGCAGAACATTGGGAACCGAACTAGAAACTATGTAGCTATAAAAATCGCTTCTTAAGATCACACCTATACATGCACCTGTAGACACTTTGGGCCACAGCACTGAAAGAAATGTAAACATTATTCAGAGGTATATGAAAATCAAGAAAATATCCAAGTTTTCTAGCGAAAACTTGTCAAATGTATTTGAAATTAAAATTACAAAGCATATAAAATATCTCAATAGCGAGTGTGTTTAAGTAGGAGAATCTTTACCACGCCAAGCAAAATGTTTAGCGGCATTTCGTCTGCCGTTATATTCTGAGTTCAAATTCCGCCGACGTCGACTTTGCCTTTCATTCATTCAGTGTCGATAAAATGAGGTCGATTTAACTCCTACCTTGAAATTGCTGGCCTAGTATCAAAATTTAAAATCAATATACTTGAGCGAAATATGATGTTATATAAGTATCAAGATATAAGCACAGCCTAAGGTGAAGGGTATATATATATATATATATATATATATATATATATATATATATATATATAAATATATATATATATACATACATACATATATATATATAATATATGATATATATATATATATCAAATCAAGGGTATCAAATATAAAATGTCCTCATTCAACATGATTTTCTAAAGATCTTATTCATATTGCCATGAATAAGTGAATTTCATCTTTCATCCACATTTGTATTCATGTCAAATCTAAATTTTTCGTTTTGGTATGGATTGAGTCAGCGAAGAGACATTCAGAGTGGTTGTTCCTTTCTCAGCTCAAACAGAATTCACAGTCTTTGAAATTTAACATCGAGACAGTATGAGGAAAAGCTAAATAATACGACAAAAATATAAGCTTTCACAAAAATCTGTAGCAAATGTTATGAAATTTTACTTTCTTTCTTTATAATTCTATCAGCATTTGGTAACTTCTATTAATGTTATCAAACTATTTTCAGATATTATGTTGTCATGTTGTAGGAATGAAATGATGTATACACATATACGTATTCACTTAAAATACATATATACACACAGACTATATCTATCTATCTATCTATCTATCTATCTATCTATCTATCTATCTATCTATCTATCTATCTATCTATCTATCTATCTACCTATCTATCTATCTATCTACCTACCTATCTATCTATCTATCTATCTATCTATCTATCTATCTATCTATCTATCTATCTATCTATCTATCTATCTATTTATATATATATATATAAACACAAAAATATACATGCACACACAACATGAATACATAATTTATCAGACAGGGGTATAAAGTGAATAGGACTTCGATGTCTCGCTAGCAACGGTATATTTATGTAAGAATGCATGTCTTTCTGTCTGTATGTATGTGCATGTGTGTGTGTTTTTTTCCGCTGATTATTTTACTTGTTTCAGTAATTTAACCGCGGCCATGCTGGAATATGTGTCTACATATGTCTACGTATGCATGCATGGGCGCATACCTGTGTACTTGTGAGCATGTGCATTGATATATGAAAGTGGAATACTTATATATACATATGACATGATGTTGAATTCACTAAGATTGATATAACGGGACTGAACGAGTAAGAGAAAATAAATAAGTAAGTTTTGTACATCTTCATTACTCTTCGATTTAAAACTCAGACTTCTAATCCCGCTGTGATTAATCTAGAAGCGATTATCTCCCTTAGAATAACTTACCGCCAGGGCACGCCAAGTGTCGAAAATGTTTTTTCTTCAGATAAATGCAAAAAAGCGCTTTTTTTTAGAAGACCGTGGCAGTTACTTAGCAAATGTGTATCACTAAACTAAGCAAGTGCTTTTATGAAGAGAGATCTGAATGAGATTTTTAAGTGAACCAGGGTTAATATCAAATCTATTAAATAATGCCTGGGACGATTATTCCACCTTCTGCTTGAGAAAGATGAAATGAACCCAAAATATTCCACTTATTTACATTTTAAAGTTAAGCAATTGTAGCAGGTATAGTCAGTGATCAGTGAGAGACACTGTCTTTATCTAGGAGGAGTAGAGGAATATAAGAATATTATGATGAGTGAGCAAGAGTTTTCAATTCCTGGTTGAGTTAAGTTTCTTTTATTTTCATGCATAAGCCGTTTGTTGTATGAATAAATATCACACATTTTCATAACTCGTACATATAAACTTACCGCTGATATTTGAAGGCATATTTAACAATGGGCACTAAGGGAAGATAACATCGCAAGGCCAAGCTTTAATAAATATATTAGTTTAATGCTTAAAAACAATGGAAAGCATTTCGACGTTTCAGACGCTAGTCTTTGATTTAAAAAAAATGAGAAATGTTGGTGAGAGAAATAGAGTTGTGGGCCAAGATGCCTGTTGATCTGCATCAAGTGCCAATGCCGTAAAATAACGCTACTATATTTATGTATTCATTGAAAGAATACATACGATATACATTAATGGATGAAGGAAGATATATACTTGTCCAGGTATGCAATTTACTGTGAACTTTATGATAAGCGGTTATTCTATTTGTTCTCTTTGTTTGGTTTATTAAAGTAAACATGCCATGACATAGGCCGTAACGCTTTTATGGAATCGCAGGGGCATTGCTGCGACCTTTTGCGTGTCTTGGATATTTTTAACTTAGCAGAGCCCATCTCACTCCAGGTTTAACCACGATCGATTTCTTCCGGAAAGGAACTAAGATACAGAGAGAGAAAGAATTAGAGAAGAAAGACAATTCATCCTAATTCTGGCTATCCTATCCTTTCTTTTTTGGTTTTGCTTTTAAAAGTAGTGTTTTAGTTAGTCCACATTACTCTGTAAGTACCATGGGATCGCTTTCCCGGTTTCTCTGGTGTGTATATTCCTCACTGGACGGACGTCGGCCCGTCACAGGATTACTCATTTTCATCAGCTGTGTGCAACGTGAAATGAAGTGATTTGCTCAAGAGAACAACGCGTCACGTGGTCCAGGAATCGAAACCACAATCATACGATCATGAATCCGACACCCGATCCACTAAGCCATGCGCCTCTAGCAGTGCAATCAGTGCTAATTATCCATCGTGTTCTTTGTCAAGTAATCTTAGGAGAGACATTAATTTTTTTTTATTTACAATTTCTGGCAGATCGAGAGCAACTACCTAGTGAATTCCCTTCATTGGAATAATTCTATAAACGTATAAGAGCAGGTAGTATTGTCATTTGTGACAGGTATTCTTTTATTGAACAATAAAAGTTTGATTTATTCTTTCACAAACAAAGATATAAATAAATATTCAGCAAGAACGACTCAACATAAAAGTATTGATTCCTTTTACTACTAGAACAAAATTACATCGTCATTAACATCGGCTGAGTTGTCATTACTGTTATGATATGAACATTACTGGAAAGACAGAGAAAAGGAAAAAAAAGCCGTGTTCTTAAACTAACCTTCTCATTCAGAGCCTGGAAATACCTTAGATTCGAAAGATTACTGAGTTTCTACGAAGCTGAATCTATATCTACAATACTGTCCTGCTCTTATAAGTAGGACTGTACAACCTATACATATAAAAATATTCCAAATATCCCAAAGATTCTCATACGAATGATTAGCAAGAAACCTCTCTACCCTGATTTTCCTGTTCTTACTTGAACAGTCTTTGTTTCTTAGATATATCGAGCTGAGTGTATCAGCCTTTAAACCCATCCAACCCATTCTGTGCTTCTCCTCTCTCCTACACAGCACCGCACTAACTCCTAAGCCACTTCCTTTTTCAGTTGAAACATCCGTTCTTTGGAATTCCTTACCCAATCAGTTTTTCTCTGCAGTCTTCCGCTTGCAGGTGTTCAAGGTGGACATCTACTGCAATAATCCAGCTTGTCTTGACAGCCTGTGAATGTCCTGAAAAAAGAAATAAATAAAAGTCTTCTCTTCTCACTAGCATCATAAAATTAATTATGAAAAGGTCAGCACTGATCGAGCAGACAC
>NC_068987.1:78224517-78231228 GCF_001194135.2 Octopus bimaculoides
TATATATATATATATATATATATATATATATATATATATATATATATGTATGTATGTATGTGTGTTTGTGTGTATATATTTGTATGTATATATTTGTATGTATACGCACACATATATAAATGTGTATGTATATATAATGGGTGAAATTGCCTTTGACCCTCTGGCTGATAACTGATGAAGAATTGGTGACCTTGTTTTTTGTGTCCGTCTGTGTACTTAGTTTGTTTATTTACTACACGTTTTTTTTAAAAATTATATATATATATATATATATATATATAGATGGGTCATATCTTCTGTTTGTTGTCTTTCTATTTAATCCTGAAAAAAAGAATATATATCGATAGATGTGCAATAGAGTATATGTGAAATATGTAACGTTTTGTATCGAGCCCTTATTTAAACTATAATAGAACAGTAAAAAGATGTCAATCATAAAACAATGCTTTGCCATCTTCTCATCTCCTGAAAAGTTCTTGGCTTGATAAATTAGTCATGGCTTCTTTCTTTCCGGTGCACCAGTATTTGTTGTAATGTTATTTAGTGCGATTGCTACTTGCTGATGCAGATCACCATGAGTATTTTCTAATGCTCGTGATTATGTTGAATTTATGATGTAGGACAATCTGTGACATTTTATTTCTAACAAATGGCTTACGCAATATAAGTGACGGAAACTTAATTCAACTGGGATTTGAAATCGAACCCAGAAGTTTAATTCTTGCTGATCTGGGATCAACTTCTTTAAGTGTCATATTCAAAGCAGTTTATTTACGAATTTACTGTTGTTGTTCGGTAAAATTTAAAAAATGACTATTGTTAGGATATTTTGTTTTACTTGAGAATGCACAAAGAAAAAAAAATCTGTTAAATAGAAAATTCGAAGAGTTTTATAATTTGAATTAGCTGCAATAGTTTCAAATTTAGCGTTAATCAGACAATCAAAACACCGTACATCTGCTGCCTCTCAGAGATCACTTGTTTTATTTTAAGATTAGCATAAGTCTGGCAAACTTCACCATTCTGTTTCTTTAGCCATCGCCTAATTTCTTAGCATAAAATGCAATTCTAAAACTGAATTATTTCTTTCCTACACCTTGAAAAGCAAAATCCCGAACCTACTTAAGTACCATACAAGCGTTTATTCATGTGATGTCGATTTAATTAGCTGTGTATATCAAGTACTTTGCATATGCTTAGCCCTTATCTATATTAAGCACGTTTGTATGCTACTTTGAGCATCATATTTAGTATTGCTTGTGATCCCTGATTAATTATCTACAAAAGACTTCAGGCACTGTTAACTCTCACAACAACTTTTACCACTGTCACCACTTGCTTTTCATATTCTCACACTTTCAGTCTTTTCATTATTCAAATGTCATAATTGTGTTTAGAGCCTGCAGCTTACAGTGCGAAGGAGCTCACCTCAAACGAGAATTTCATTCTTATTCATAATACTTCATTAGGAAGAAGTATATTGCAAAATAATAAAAAGAAAGAAAGGAAAGAAGAAAAAGGAAGAGAGAGAGAGAGAAAGGAATAAAGCTAGCCAGGAAAAGAATATGAGTGAAAGAAACAAACAAAAACATAAAACGGAAAGAAAGATCTAAAAAGAAAAGAATGAATGAAACAGTTGAAAGAAATAACATTTATCTTCAAAGTTATTTTCTAAGTATTCTATTGCTGTGGTTTATATAAATCATAAATGACGCAAAGAAGTGTTTTCCGTTAATTGACAACTAGTATTACGCTTTTATATTATGTCACCAGTGGCATATTTGCTATGAATGTGTTGAGACTACAGTTCGACCAAACGCAAGTTCTTTATTAGGAAACACAAAGTGAAACAGTTAGTGCTTAGGAAATGTAACAGTGGAACTTTAAATCAACTTTTTCGAATGAGGTACAACGAGTTCAATACGGGAAGCGTTGTCTCATACATCTTTATGTGTTATTTTCAAGAGAATATCCTAGAGGTAACTGTTGGTATAACATCTAACTGCGATCAGTGGTTGAAACACACCTGAATGTACTTCAGACAGATCAGAAGACTTCATTAAATTAGGTTAACAAATGCAGAATATGCCCTCGGCTCTTCCACTGAGTTCGTTTGCAGCTTATTTAATCTTTCTTGCAGAATAGATATTCTATATATGAACTAAATGGCTGAAAGCCCAATCGTCTGACGTTGCATTTTGAAGAGTAGATAAACTAAAGCAGTAAATGATATTTTATTCAAAGAATAAAACCCAAGGATTGGACACAATGAAAGAACAAACTCGAAAATTTAGACAAAGGGCTCAAGGAAACCTATGCATTGTTTTCTTCATTTTGGTGTTACTCTTTTAAACGGAGAATTCTAACATGAGTTGCCCAGAGGATGGAAAACCAATTAAATTCATATTTGTTCTGAAACTAAGAATCGTCCGCTTCATGGCTTTATGATTGTCATCAGCCAAGAATGAATTTATAATTTGTGAAATTTTCTCGGAGATTTTCAAGGAGAATTTACGACTAAACATTTGTTTATCAATAATAGACGTGACTGTTGCTCCAAAATGTTTAGTGAAACTTATTTTGTGCGCGCTTATTCTCTTGTTGTTGTTATTGTTGTTGCCGGTTTTTCTTTTCTTGTTTTCAACTATGTCTATTGTTATTGCTACTATTGAATTTTTGTTAATATTCTCATTGTTAAGCCACCGCACAATATATGTTTATATATAACATACAATTTTATTATATAATATTTTTAACGAAACAAAACTAATATTCAAATAAAAATAATGTTGAAACTAGACGAATAAAAAGTATAAAAATTAGTGTCTACATATGTAAATATGTATGTATGCATGTAGGTATGCGTGTATGCAGATATGCATGAACGAATGAATGCATGTATATATATATATATTAATTATTATATCTATCTATCTATCTATCTATCTATCTATCTATCTATCTGTCTATCTATCTATCTATCTATCTATCTATGCAGAAATATATAAATGTATATGTATCTGTCTATATATGTGCAATATATATATGTATATATATATATCCTATTGCGTGTACATTATGTGTATATTATAGGGCAGTGAGCTGGCCGAATCGTTAGCACACCGTGCGAAATGCTTAGTGATATTTCGGCTGTCTTTACGTTTTGAGTTCAAATTCCACTGAGGCTGACTTTACCTTTCATCCTTTCGGGGTCGATAAATTAAGTACCAGTTGTATACCGGGGTCGATCTGATCGACTGGCCCCCTCCCCAGAAATTTCGGACCTTGTACCTAGAGTAAAAAAGATTATGTGTATATTATTGTAAGTATAGTAAGGCGGCGAACTGGCAAAATAGTTCGCACGTCGGGCGAAATGCTTATAACTATGTCGTCTGTTTTCCCGTTCTGAGTTCAAATTCTGCCGAGGCCGTTTTTGCCTTTCATCCTTTCGAGGTCGATAAATTAAGTACCAGTCGAGTACTGAGGTCGATGTAATCGACTGTACCACTCCCCGAAAATATAGCGCCTTGTACCTAGAGTAGAAAAGATTATTGTAAGTATAGTATTGTTTTACAAGGTCAATACCATATCTATTCCAGACCATAAGATTATTTCATGAAAAGGGTTAGCTAATGTGTATATGAATGCTTCTCGCCTACATTTGGTCATAGTTTATCAAAACCTTTAGTGAACTGAGGTTTTAAAGGCACAATAGTGAGCACGCCTGGCGAAATGCTTAGCGGCATTTCGTCCGGCTTCACATTCTGAATTCAAATCTCGTCGAGGTCGACTTTGCCTTTCATCCTTTCGGTTTCGATAGAATAAGTACCAGTTAAGTACTGCGGTGAATGTAATCGACTGTCCTCCTCTCCCAAATTTCAGGCCTTGTGCTTGTAGTAGAAAGGATTGGCAGGATCGTTAGCACGCCGGACGAAATGCTTAGTGGTAACGGCTGTTCAACTTAGCTCCACAAGTTAGCAATACTCCTACATTGGACGTGTGAATGCAGACCGGTTTCCCTGAACATAAGAACGTACGAAATGCCACGAAGCATTTTGTCCAGCGTGCTAATGACTCTGCCAACTCGCTGCCTTTATGATGATGATGATGATGATGATGATGATAATAATAATAATAATAATAATAATAATAATAATAATAATAATAATAATAATATACACCGCTCTAAAACAACAGGAATACTAACGGAAGGCCGCAATTTAAGAGAAGAGAAAACCAAGAGGTCTCATGCTATTCATTTAAATATTCCTGAGTAGAACTTATTATTATTACCTCTGCCTTTGAAACTATTGGGCCAAAATTATTATTATTATTATTATTATTATCATTATTATTATTATTATTATTATTATTATTATTATTATTATTATTATTATTATTATTATTATTATTATTATTATTATTATTATCATTATTATTATTGAGTCGGAGAGCAGTGCATGCCATCAAAGTGACACTGGGGTAAAATATACGAAGCTCAGTATACCCATCATGACTACCCGTCTGATATGGGTACACCAGGCACATGCATCACGACTATATGTTCGCGACATGGTGATCTCATATAAAGATAAACAGCAGATGGGGTCCAGTTAGAATTTCCTTTAGTTCGACTAGTCCACCTTGCTCAAAAGGTCTCTGAATAAGGATTGTTTAAAGATGTTGAACGAAAGACCCATGTTTCCAAAGGTGAATTATTCAGACACCAAAGAATTCTTTGGAACACATGGCTATGATGCCACTAAGGGACATACTCAATTGGTTATGGCCAAGCAACAGACAAGCAAATCTATGATATTGAGCAGAATATATGCTAATGTTCATGATAATACTTCCAATCAGTTAAGATCAGAAGCCATGAGAGCCGCTGCCTGGTATTGTTATTATTATTATTATTATTATTATTATTATTATTTCTTTTATCACAAGTTTTGTTGGAGCTCTTGAAGTCTTATATATGCAGCGGGCTTGCTACCTGCTGCCTATGGCATCATGCTGTCGATTCCTTTCGCGTATCTAATACTTTCCTGATTATTCTGGTGGTGCCAAGGAGGCAGACCTTTTGTAAGAGTTCTATTGGGTTTCATCCACTCTATTGCAGATGCGGCCCAGCGGAGAGACTTGCTCATTCATAAGGTTGACCCTCCAGTTTGTGGCCAAATCATGGTCTTTCGCTGCAAGTATAGAGCTCTCAGTCTCCTTTTTTAGTGTTCCTTTCATCAGCCAATCCCACCTACTTTTTCCAGCAACATCTGTTGTAGCTGCATCGAATTGATCGTGTTGTCCCATGTGCGTAATTCTTCATTTTATTTTTGTTGTTGTTGTTGTTGTTGTTGTTGTTGTTGTTGTTGTTGTTGTTGTTGTTGCTGTTGTTGTTATTAAGGCGGTGGGCTGGCAGAATCGTTAGCACGCTGGACGAAACGCTTAGCGTTATTTCGCTCGTCGCCACGTTCTGAGTTCAAATTCCGCCGAGGTCGTCTTTGCCTTTCATCCTTTCGGGTTGGCTAAATGAAGTACCAGTGAAACACTGAGGTCGATGTAATCGACTTAATCTCCTCCCACAAGCTGCTCTTGTGGTAAAAATTTGAAATCATTATTAACTCCGGCCTCGCTAGGTCGAAGGTATTGTTTCAATCGTGTTTGTTTGTTTGTTTGTCCGTGGACAAGATACCTCAAGAACCGCTGAATGAATTCGGATGAAACTTTCAGGGATGTTTGGGCTCGGTCTCGTGGCTGGCACGAACTGTTTAGATTTTGGGATCGATCCGGTACCGGATAAGGATTCTGGATTATTTGTTATATTTACTTTACATGATTGCGATTTTAAGTTGACTTTCAAGTCTTTCACAGTTATCTCCCTTTACGCAGTTTCCACAGTTTTATTTTCATTTCTCTATTATTAATTTTACTCGCGTCTCTATCTTAGTAGAAAATGAAGGATAAAGAAATCAAACTACATAAACGAACGGCAGCAAAACCGTTCAGGATTATACAACACTAACATTTTTATAATATATATATATATTATATATTATACAAACATAATACTTTTCATTATACTTACATATATACATACATCAATACATCGATCTAAAACAACAGGAATACTAACGGAAGGCCGGAATTTAAGAGAAGAGAAAACCAAAAGGTCTCAAGCTATTCATTTAAAAATTCCCGAGTAGAACTTATTATTATTACCTCCACCCTTGAAACTACTTCGAATGATGAATTTGTTAACTTTGGCTTGTATAAAGATAAGGATAGACCATTTATTACTGTTACTAAATTTTCTACAGTCACCTTCACATTCCATGACTACCATTGAGATCGATCAGGTACCGGACAAGGAGTCTGGACTATTTTCCTGTATTTTTGAGAGCGCTCGCGTTCATTTTTAGTATTCTCTTTTGCGAGAGCAGTCGAAAATATTTCAGATATTCTCATTTTAAAAATCCTTTCCAGCTAATCGTTGAGAGGACGGTGGTGTTGCTCTTGTTGTTGTTGTTGTTATTATTATTATTATTATTATTATTATTATTATTATTATTATTATTATTATTATTATTATTATTATTATTATTATTATTCTTCAGTAGTTTTATTTTTATAACGTGCTTTCACTTCACTACCGAGCGCAGCTCTGTGCGCCTTGGGTATGTGCTGTGGTTTGCTGTGGTGTTCTTATGTTTA
>NC_068987.1:78232190-78232831 GCF_001194135.2 Octopus bimaculoides
TATTATTATTATTATTATTATTATTATTATTATTATTATTATTATTATTATTATTATTATTATTATTATTATTATTATTATTATTATTATTATTGAGGCAGCGAGCTGGCAGAATTGTCAGCACGCTGGACGAAATGCTTACTGGTATTTCTCCCGTTGCTACGTTCTGAGTTCAAATTCCGCTGAGGCTGACTTTTTCCTTCATCCTTTCGGGGTCGATAAAATAAGTAGCTGCGAAACACTGGGGTTGATGTAATCGACTTAATCCCCTCCCCTAAGCTGCCCTTGTGGCAAACATTTAAATTTATTATTATTATCATTATTATTATCATTATTATTATCATTATTATTACGAGGAGCTGGCTGAATCGTTAGAAAATATTTAGTGGCATTCCTTCCGGAGTTTTGCGTTCTGAGTTCAGATATTACCGAGGTTGAATTTACTTACCATTTATCCTTTCGGAGTTGACAAAATAAGTACCACTCATGTTCTCGAGTCAATGTAATCGATTAAATCCCATCTCCCTGAAATTTGTGACCAATGCCTATGGTAGAAAGACCTCACATCATTATTATTTTGTGAGGCTATATATATATATCTATCTCTCTCTCTCTCTCTCTCTCTCTCTCTCTCTCTCTCT
>NC_068987.1:78233113-78234228 GCF_001194135.2 Octopus bimaculoides
TATATATATATATATATATTATTGCCAATTCGATTGAAAGCAGTACCTGACACGTACTGATTTCATAGATCTCAGTCGTTTGAAATGAGAAGTCAAACGCGGCGGAGCCAAACTCAAAATACAAAGAAATTTATCCAAGCACTGCAAGGCATTTGTGCATTAATAACATAGTTCTTACATTCTACCACTATCAGCCGGCGTTAAAATATTGCTTGCCAACAAAAGCACAAGACCAATCATTTTGAGGCAAGATAACAGACAATATTATCGATACAGTTCTATATTTAAGAGATGAGGAATTACGTACATTATTTACATTATTTACATTCGACGGATACTTCTCCTCATCTTTGTTATTAACACAACGTTTCAGCTGATATACCCTCCACAGCCTTCATCAGGTGTCTCGTGGGAAATTTCGAACCTGAGCTCTCATTCCTAAGGTATTTTTCGACGTTGTTATTATTATCGATCGCTGCATGAAACCCTGATAACTGGTACTTTACTTAATCGAAGGATAAACTCAACACGGAAGGATAAAAAGCAAAATGAACCTATAATGTTACTTTAAATTCTCCGAATTTAAAGGAACATTATATAACGCAATGAAGCATTTTCTACTGACGTAAGGACAGAAATTTTGATTGACGTGACTGGTTTTCATCTTTTCTTTCGCAGAAGGATAAAAGGGACTAGTAGTGCAATAATGGTGATGTTACATACGCAGTAGTATTAAATTAATACATACTTTTACCAAACGATGATAATAATCGTTCCTGTTATAGCTAAAAGGCCTGAAATTTGGTATGAGGGGACTAGTCGTTTACATCGACCCCATTGTTTTACTGGTACCTAATTTATAGACTCTGAAAGGATGAAAAGCAAAGTCGACCTCGGCGGAATTTGAACCCAGAACGTAAAGTGGTACGAAATGCCGCTAAGCATTTTGTAAACTTTGCTGGGGTGTTAAAGATTCTACTAGCTCATCGCCTTTCAAACGATTATAATAATGAATATGATTAACATTCAGGCTATAAACACAATCAGGTATCCTATTTAGGATTTTGTTTTTAATTTAATAACTATACCTATCTATTTATCTATCTCTCCCTATA
>NC_068987.1:78235009-78238673 GCF_001194135.2 Octopus bimaculoides
ATATATATATATATATACATGCCGGGCTTTCAGTTTCTGTGTAGCAAATCCACTCACAAGGTTTTAGTTGACCCGAGAAGCAACATTCTTACCACACAACCACACCTGCACCTGTGTACATTTTATTTATCTTTATCCCTGTGATTCTGGTTTCCGATGCTTGCATGGCTAGTAAAGCCGGAGTTTGAATACATAAGGCTGGTTGCATGTACTCCAAATACAGATCCAAATAAAAACGAATGAAAGAGAGTCAAAAATATTGAAATCCAAGCGAAAGTTATCCGTTACGAAACTTGATGTAGAAATATCGTAGTAAGGACATAAAACGAGATGTCTTTTCCACTTTTAATAATGGTATATGAAAAGTGATAAAGACAACTGATTTTGTTTTCAATCTAAATTAATGATTTTGGTACCCTAGGACACTTAATAACTCCTGATGTATTCTCATTTCCTCTCTCTGTTTCCGTTTATCTATCTATCTATCTATCTATCTATCTATCTATCTATCTATCTATCTATCTATCTATCTATATACTATATATTTAAGCTCTCAAATACACACACACATATGTATGAATGCATATATTGCATATATGTGTGATTATGTGTATGTATGTTTACGTAGATTCGGTTATCTCTCCCTTTCCCCCCACTCTTTCTTACACCTCTCTCTTCCCATTGTATATATATATATATATATATATATATATATATATATATATACCGTCGTACTGGAATTTGTGTTCCGTTTCAAATTAATATAATGATATGCACTATTATATTAGTATACGATAAAATATAATGAATAATATATATATATATATATATATATACGCACATACATATATGTATGTATATGTATGTATGTGTGTACAAATATATATATACAATAAGTAATGCATATCATAATGTAAGTTTCAATGCGGGTATAATTGCATGTCTGCAGAAACAAAAAAATAACATTCCATGCACTAAACATTCCTCATATCTGCATTGTGTTTTACACAGCACAATATTAGCTGCAGTATGGAACCGAAACCTGATGCATGGCGGGAAGTAATTAGCGAGAAACCTAGCCAAAGTTCAGTATCCCAATAGCATTTGTCAATATATTTAGGAAATCAGTATATCAAGTTAATTACAAACTTTGTTCTAACTTTTACACGACTTCTTACCAAAAGTGTTAACGAGAACAAATATATCTTTGAGCAGTCTGTGTAATTATCCACTTTATCTGTAAAAGGAAATAAGTAGAATACCCAATAAAAGACTTAAGCATGAATTCATGTTAGAAAAAAAAAAAGAGAAGGCTAAAATGAAACATAAAAATTAAAAGATTAAAAGCAAGGGAAAATATTTCATGTAAAAATCTCCACGAAACAGAAAGTAATAGAAAATGTGTATGTATATATATATATATATGTATGTATATATACATGTATATATACATACATACATACATACATACACACACACACACACACACACACACACACACACACACACATATATATGTATATATATATATATATATATATATATTTATATATCGAATGCATGGAAATGATGAAATAAGGCTCTCTGTACATAATTTAAGAAGGAGAAGAAATACAAGAAACACAACAAAATTAGCACCTTCTAAGACAACAACAGCTACAGCAATAAATAACACAAGGAAACAAAAGACAAACAAAACATATAAATAACAACGATGAAATATCAGTGAAAATTAAACAGTGTTGTTGTATTGCAATTGATAACAGTTTATGGGTAATTAGCTGTTTTGGAGTAATCACGCAATAAATGTTCCGCAAAAATGCATGAGCAATAATATTTAAATATAGCAGCATAGAAGAAATGTATCGTTTCTAAATAGATGAATGTTGTTAGTTCATTAACATAGTATCTAAAACATAGTATCCTAAACAAAAAGAAAAGTCTATAAAGGCTTCTGTATGGATATGTGTATATATGCATGTAGGTGTAAAAAGCTGTATAGTTGTGTGCATGATAAAATGGAAAATTATTCTTTCTGGTTTGTATATATATAATATATTCCTACATACACGCAGGCACATACAAGTAGGCAGACACACATACATAAACACACACATGCACACACACACATTCTCTCATTATATATATATATATATATATATATATATATATATATATGTGTGTGTGTATGTGTGTGTGTGTGTGTGTGTGTGTGTGTGTATGCGTGTATGTATATATATATACACGTAGAAAGAAAGCAAGATAGAGAGAGGGAGAGATAGAGAAAGCTTGAGATAGAGGTGTGCATAAAATATACATACACATGTACAATGTAACTGTATACATGAAGCGAGTGTGAGTGTGTGAGTGTGTGTGTGTATGTGTGTGTAGGTCATTCCTAAATTAAATGTTCGATATCCGTGTGAGAATGTGAGCTTGTTGAAACGTTTGTCTCTATAAAAGTATCAACTGTGCATCTGGATTTCGGAATTACTGAGTTATAGGGCGTGTTGCTTTTTACGTGGTGTCATTTACATATACATATATCTATGTATGTACATACGTACATACATTAATATATACATGCATGCATACATACATACACACATTCCTTCCCCTATATATACATATATGTATACGCACGCATAAGTATGCAAACATATTTGTATACATACATATATACAACACACACACACACAAATACTCACACACACGCGCGCGCGATCACAAATTATAGAAGAAAAACACAAAGAATGGAGAATTATACATTCTTTAATTCTCCCTTACGTTCGATTCAGCTCGCTTGACGTTTCAAAATTCAACGATGTTGTAATCATGCATATTTATCTCTTCCATATTTGTTCAATTAACATTCTACGGAGACTGAGAAATTTAACACCATCCTATCCTTATCAAAGCCCTTATACTGCATCAATTTGGCGTTTGAAGTTTGGATTTGCAAATTTGACAGACACCGTAAATCAACTTTAATCCCGACGTGGATTGCGATAGCTTTCAAGGCACAATTTTGTTATAATTAGGCAAGTTTGATCCTTACGGAGTGCTTAAAATGTATTCAGATGGAGCTTTAATCTGTTTTTATAACTTGTATATTCTTTTGTTCTTTTATTTATTTCAGCAATTTCACTGCGGCCATGCTGGAACACCGCCTTTAGTCGAACAAATCGACCCCAAGATTTAGTCCTCGTAAGCCTAGCACTTATTCTATCGGTTTATTCTGCCAAACCGCTAAGTTATGGGGGCATAAACACGCCAACATCAATCGTCAAGCGATGGTGGGGGAACAAACACAGGCACACAAATACATACTTACATTCATATATATACCCCTTAATCTTGAAATCAATTGATATGTAATTGAACCGGTTCATGAATCTGTTTCGTTTATTTACACGAGTACGGCGCGTGTTATTTTTATGGTGATATGTTAAGTAGTTTTTAAACATTGACGTCTTCTTCGCATGCTGGCGAATTGTATACGTACTTGTTTGCCTTTGATACAGATTTATAAATAGATTAATTTTACTATAACCGGCGGTTGATTGCATGCAAACTACCTGATAAAATCAAACGTAGATTTAGGATAAAACGTAGATTTTATCCTGAAATTTTAACATATATACACGTGTATATATATATATAT
>NC_068987.1:78240889-78248441 GCF_001194135.2 Octopus bimaculoides
TATATATATATATATATATATATATATATATATATATGTATATATATATATAAGTGGTAGGTTTGCCTCGATCCTTCAGGGGTAGTCTGGCTCCATTCTCCAAGTAAATATATATATATATATATATATATGCGTGCATGCATGCACATATTTTTGTAATGCGTATAAGGAAAAGTTTGAAAAACTTCAACGAATCAAAGTTTCCAATTCTATTAATGCCATGTTAAAGCTACTTTGATATAACTAAAACGACTCCTGCCACTGCTTCTATTGTTGCTGTTACTGCTGAAGGAAATGAAGTTGATGTAGATTTGCATCTGCTAAAACTGATGCTAGATGGCTAATTGCTAGAATCGTTAGTATATCAGATAAATTGCCTCGAGGTGTTTGTTCCAGTTGCGTGGTTCCTGAGATCGAATCACGTGGATATCAACTATACTTTTCATACTTACAAGACCGATAAATAAATTGCCTTAAGATCAGTTATATCATTTTAGTGAGGGAACACTAAAATACTCCTTTTCTCTCAGTTTCTGTATCACGTCGGTGCACCGGTTCTCGTCGAATCCCCGAAGTAAAGGAACGTCGAACCTAGTTAGTACAGAGATAGATGACCACTTGAGCAACCTAGATGCTGTATGCATCACTTGTTTACTCAAAGCGGTGTTCTAGCATGTTCACAGTCCAATGAAACAAGTTAAAAACATATATCAGTGAGAAGCTAGCAGCTCTTCCCATAGAAATCTATCTGAAGTTCTATTGAAATCCTCCAAAATCAGTTCTGATGGGTTGTTTGGCACAGGACAAGTTAAAGAAGAATCTTGATCTTTTACTTGTTTTAATCATTAGACTGCGGCCTTGTTGGAGCACAGCCTAAAAGAATTTTTAGTCGAAAAAAATCAAGCCCTGTACTTATTTTTTAAGCCTGGTACCTATTCTATCGGTCACTTTTGCAGGCCCACTAAATTACAAGGGTATAAACATACATACATATGTATATACGGCAGACTTCTTTCAGTTTCCGTCTACCAAATTCACTTACAAGGGTTTGATCGGCCCGAGGCTACAGTAAAAGACACTTGCCAAATGTGTCACATAGTGGGACTGAACTCAGAACCATATGATTCGGAAGCAAACTTCTTAACACATTCCCACACCTGTAATTTATTTTATTGAATTTATCATATTACATGTTGACGTAACTTCTTTGACTAGCTTATTATTATTGATTTGAATGACAACTTATGTGGAGAATCGGCAGATTGCCAGACTGAAAGCCTCGCGGATTTTTTTCTGTCATTTTAAGCTTTGAGTTTAAATACTACCGAGGTTAAACTTTACCTTTCATCATTTGGGGATTGAGAAAGTAGCGTACTTTTGAGATACTAGGGATAAATACACCACTAACTCATACGTCCGAATTTTCTGGTCTTATGCCTTTGTTAAACATTATTATCATTTTCATTGAGAAACAAGCAATGAAACAACGGACCAAATGTCTTGGAGGATTTAGTTAGGTCTGTTAAAATTCTGAATCAGAATTTTGCGACATATTTGGAAATATGTAACAATTTGTCTGTGTAAGTGACTAACTGAGCTGAAACCTAATACGAACGGTCTGCTGTCCACTTGCTATTCCTCATCAAACTATTGTTGAAGAATAACTAAAAAAAAAAAAAAAGCAAAAGATACCGTGCTATTTTGGAAAGGAATAGGGTTTTTCCACAATTCCCAGAATGACAAACTGTTGGCTAAAACACTAGCCATATCTACCAAGAAAATAAAAGGTAGACAATGCAAGCATGTCATTGAATCAATTATTTGAAACCGTTCGTTTTCCTTCAGATTCTCTTACCACTTTAATGTCTCCTCTTTTGACTGCAACATTAATAGGACTGAATAGTTGAATGCTCTTGATCTGGAGAGTGTTTGCAATCCAATCAGGGTTTTGCATTGAATAACCTTTAGTCATTTCATTTTAATATGGTTATCATCAGAGAGACAGGGTTTCTAAAACACAGTCGCTCGTAATTCTTCATGCCAAATTCGGGATATTTAAGGCTTTTCTGTTTCAGTTTACCAAAAAGTTGGCAAGAAACAGTGAATTGCCTATCTATATATGAATTTCGATGTCTGCCTTTACAGTCTACTCCAGCGGTTTGAAAATTCGGTTTGTCGCCAGAGCTGGATAGTCTTCGCTACAAGTTTATATTGTCAATTCAATAATGCTCGGACTCACTCCATATCTGTAGAGTCTGTCTTACACCGGTAATACCTGCCTGTAGTGCTGCAAGGTGACGGATTTCTGGAAGCTATTCAAGTCTCCTAGCTAATTGTTCTCTAGACGAGACTAGTTACTTGTTTCATGTCAATGCTAAGAGTTTCTCCCAGAATATTCTATCTCTTGCTTACGACTAATTCTCTATAGAGTGCTTCCAGTTGCAAGGCGTGCTATATTGGTCTTCTTTTTACAAAAGACGGCAGCTTCGACAAGAATATGAGCTGTGGGGGAAAGTGGAGTACAAAGGGTCACCGCGCCTGCTAACCGTCAAAGAATCTGCGGAAGTGGCAGTCTCAGCACATATCTTTGTATCATGTCTTAGTATCAACGACAAAATATTGAGCCATCCATGTAGAAGTTAATGGCAGCAGATGGACCGTCTGACTAATGAAATAGGTTCCCGCCAAAAGAAGTAGCATCAATCGTTCAAATCTAATAAGACATAAACAAGTATAAGTTACGACAGTTGAGCGACAATATATAGAGGTAGTGATATTTGTGTACAGCCCGTCTATACGACCTTATACACGGAATGTCGGAAGCCAAGCATTGCTATAATCTATTTCTTGTAATCCAATGCGTTACACGGTGGTTACACGAAGTATGAGGACTGTTTAAAATCCGTAGCTTTTACAGGCAAAGGAGTATAATTTAGTGGTGTGTACCATGCTTTCGTTAGTTCTTTTAAGAGTTCATGCAGTTGCGAGCAGACATAGACATACCATCGGCGCACCCAGCGTAAACTTGAGATACACATAATTCTAAAATAAACTGTTGCCTATTATTACTGCCAAATTACTCCTCCTGTCTTTAATATTGTAAGCAGTTTGAAAAGTTAGCCTTTAGCGAAACTTTTAATTAACTGTTAATTTTTTTAACAGTGTACTCTGTAGATTGTATTGAGTTCTTTGACCAGTTTGTTGTTCTTATGTGTTTATAAGTGGTGTGTGTGTGTGTGTGTGTGTGTGTGCATTATAGCTGAGATGAAAATCTTTATTTTGCAAGGTAATGTCCTGAAGCTAAATCTTATTCATTATTCTACAGTCACGCAGGATAATTATATCGCAAAAGAAAAAAAACAAAATTACCAGAATATTTTAAATATAGATTAATAGGGTGGTGGTGTTTGAAATTCACAAATTAACACTAATCATGATAGAAATTGTTCGAAAATGGAGAAAATTGAAACAATTCAATCTGCCTTAATACAAACTCAGGGGTTAGTTCTTCAGGCAGTGTTCTTAATTTGTTTATTATCTTGAAACGCACAGTCTTTGTTTTCAAAATCTTAACCGAAATTAATTAAAATAAATACTTATTCATTTCACTTAACTTTTTGAATTTTAAGATAATTGTCTAAATCTGTTAGCACATAATGTGCTAATATTTACAGCGTTTAATTCTAATTTGTAATGACACAGTAATTCCTACAGGCGTGTTTTATCTAATATTACCTTGGTATTATTTTTAAGACACACGATCCAATATATGTTTGTATATATATATATATATATATATATATATATATATATATATATATATACATATATATACATATATACATACATATATATAAGTATATATAAATATACATACACACACACACACACACACACACACACACATATATATATCTATCTATATATATATATACAAACTTATATATACATACATATATGTATATATATATATATTACATATACATAATATATATATATAATATATATATATATGTATACATAGATATGTATATATATATGTAAGTATATGTGTGTGAGTGTGCGTATTTATATATCTATGTATTCTTGCGTATATGAATTAAGAATATGTGTTCGTGTGTAGCATGTTCCATTTCGTCATTTCATGAGTTTTGTTCATTAAATTAGAAGCCTCACCGAAAGCATAGATCAATTTGGGACTTAGAATATTGGCAGATATAAAAAACAAAAACGTGCAAATTGCTTATATTTTTATTAGATCTAATTGAATATGATCTAAACTAATTTTTAGGAAATATGATTGCAATTAGATGCCACATGAATGCTCTATCACGAAAGATTGAGATTGTTTGGCGCTTAGTAAGGAAACCATACACACAAAACGTACAAACATAGATACATACATACATACATTCATCATGCACCCTATCCACCACAAATATATATACAAGCGCAGATGTAGTTCTGTGGTAACAATTTTGCTTCCCAACCACATGGTTCCGGTTTCAGTCCCCATGCATAAAAGCTAAGGCAAGTGTCTTCTACTATAGCTCGGGGCCGACCAAAGCTTTGCGAGTGGGTTTGGTAAAGGAAAACTGAAAGACTCCCATCGTGTATATATATATATATATATATATATATATATATATATATATATGTTTGTGTGTGTGTGTATGTTTTTCTCCCACCACCGCTTGACAACCGGTGTTTGTTTTCTTACGTCCCAATAACGTGGTGATAGTAGGCTTAAAAAATAAGTACTTGAGTTAATTTGTCCGACTAAACTTTTCAAGATGACTCCAGTATGGCTGCAGTCTAATGTCTGACAAGTAACAGATAAAACGATACAATATATGAATGCATGTATCAGAGGCGACTCCAGGTCATCAGCGTTACTCGAGCTCATCACGAATTTCGCATATGACACATGTCCAGAACGGAAACTTTTCATAGATTGGAATTTAAATCCTAATCTCTACATAGAACTTCATTGTTTCAAGAAAACACTAAATTTGAATTACTTTTAATTTTTACGATTATAGATAATGAAAATAAATGAACTTCAATCAGGTTCAACAAAGGGATTACATACTTTGAAGTCAGTGTTGGAAGAAATTAAATCAGCTTGCCAATACATGTTCACTAAATTTAAACTGGGGCCAAGCCCGAACAGCGCGAGTGCCGGAGTCGCCACTGGTATATATGTATGTCTATGTGCATTTTGATATACATATACGTACATGCATGCATACGTACATAAATATTGTTATGTGAAACGTCATTAAACGTAGTTTCCCCTTCCGTTCATCAAATCGAGTTAGACAGCTGAAAAACGCCTAAACAGATTTTACTTCAAAACCGCGTTTTATTTAGGTAAAATTAGTTGAGGTTTGCTTGTTCTAATTTTTAGGGTCCAAAGAAGTCGGTTGGACAGCAAATGGAGGTAATTCCCATCCATAGAATTCCCCTATATAATAGATGAATATTCTTTTCTACTCTAGGCACAAGGCCCAACATTTTGGGGGAGAGGTCCAGTCGATTAGATCGACCCTAGGACGCAACTGGTACTTAATTAATCGACCTCGAAAGGATGAAAGGCAAAGTCGACCTCGACGAAATTTGAACTCAGAACGTAAAGAGAGACGAAATACTGCTAAGCATTTCACACGGCGTGCTAACGATTCTTATTTCTTTACTGCCCACAAAGGGCTACACACAGAGGGGACTAACAAGGACAGAGAAACGGATTAAGTCGATTATATCGACCCCAGTGCGTAACTGGTACTTATTTAATCGACCCCGAAAGGATGAAAGGAAAAGTTAACCTCAGCGGAATTTGAACTCAGAACGTGGAGACAGACGAAATATCGTTAAGCATTTCTTGCGGCGTGCTAACGTTTCTGCCAGCTCATCGCCTTATATATATATATATATATATAAAAAAAAAAAAGAAATCCCTAAGTTATTCCATGTTAAAGTTGTCGTATTTCTGTAATTTCAACCAATCACTGACGTCCATTCAGCCGATATACATTAAGTGCCGACTACATAAACAAACGATTCTGAAACAATTCTATCGGTGATAGTGTTAGGGTTAGGGTTAGGGTTAGGGTTAGGGTTAGGGTTAGGGTAAAACAGCAAATTTAAAAAGAAAAAAGCAAAACGAAGCTATGGAAATTAAATACGCTTTACACCGCTTAATCAGCCAAAGGAGTAAATGTAAACAACTGAATACTTGTCAGTGATTGGTTGAAATTATCGAAATAAGACAATTTTTTACATGAAATAAATTCGAATACAAAAATATTTTTCTGTTCTATAACACAAAATAGATAAGTATACGAAGTTTGAAAGTCTTTCGGTACCAAAAACACTACGTAAAACATTAATGAAAAATGTGGCCCCCGTTTTAAAAAAGATCCTAAATCTGTTTATACAAAATCGTCTCTCAAAATTGTTCAAATTCTTAAACAATTTTGACAGACAAATACGTTTTATATTTGATAAATTTCAAACTCAAAGTTGAGTGTTTATATTTTTAAATGGCTAGAATCGGTAGATTTACGAACACGATTTTGTTTCCAAATTCTGTTAAAAGAATGCAGGTGTTACTCTTGTAATGAGTATGTAGGAAATGGTTGGCATATTTTATAAACCCCAAGCTTATCTGACAGAAAACGGATATAATGATTATAATATCCAATAATAGCTCTTAAGTAATATAAATTACTCCTCCCTTGAGTAACAAATCTGACAAAATGTTTGCTTGCCTTGAATTACAGTTTCCCTTCCCGATATAACAATTTAAATTTTGTAAAATTACCTGAAAATCAGGAATTATTTATTTCGAACTTCAATGAATATTCAGGTTAAGTTTACTCATGCTCCTGTTGAGAGTGCGTTTGGGAAATATTCATGACATATTAATGTATTATTGAATTGATGGATTGGGGCTGACCATAGTTTTAATGTTCGCTAAGAATATCTAAATATTGTCCAAACTACGCAGAGGGAGATATATTGTCTTCAAAATATTTATTGTCATCACTTCGGCACACATCATCTCTAGTTAAGCTGACTAATGCATCTTTTATTCTTTAATTGTTTCAGTCAATGGACTAAGACCATGCTGGAGCACCGCCTTGGAAGTATCTTTCGTCGAAGAAACTAGCTCCCTTAGTCATGCTTTTTCTTTTTTTACTTTAAGGCCTGGTATATATTCTGTCTCTTTACAAAACTGCTAAGTTATGTGTGTGTCTATGAGCGAAACACCCAAGCTTCATGCGGCTCCGGCAGAAGGTAACGGCAGACTTCTGCTGACTCTTTCGCCACAACTTTCTCTCACTCTTTCCTCCTGCATCTAGCAACTCACCTGTGAAAGACCGGCGTCAAGTCCAGGTGGAGAGTCTATACGCCAATGAAACCGGCCGATATGGGCCGAGCATGGCTCGAGAAGGAATAAACAACATATCTGTTAAAATGAGACCTCACTGTTATTTTCATTTTTGCGTAATTTAGATGACACGTTATTCACTGCACCCTGTATGTATGT
>NC_068987.1:78248964-78250164 GCF_001194135.2 Octopus bimaculoides
TTTACTCACACGGCATTGTGGGGCTATATAATATAAAATACTTTCCCACGTTGTCGTACAGTAAACCTGAACCCGAAACCACGTGATTGCAAAGTGTGCTTCTTTTATACATTTTTAAAAAATGGTTGGCAGAAACGTTAGCATGCCGGGCGAAATACTTAGTGGTATTTCGCCTGCCGTTACGTTCTGAGTTCAAATTCCGCCGAGGTCGACTTTGCCTTTCATCCTTTCGGGGTCGATAAATTAAGTACCAGTTACACACTGTGGTCGATGTAATCGACTTAATCCCTTTGTCTGTCCTTGTTAGTTCCCTCTATGTTTAGCCCCTTGTGGGTAATAATGAAATAAGAAGTAACACCTCTGCTATGTTTCGTTCATGAACTTTCCTCCCTGGTTTGCATAAATACCAGTGATATAGAAAGCTAACAATGAATTCAGTATTCTCGAATATTAAAAAGACAACTAGATATCTCTTATAAAATGTGTGACAAAAATTCAATCAAAATGAAAAACAGACAGTAAATAAACTATTATTTTATTCAATATTATGTTGCTATGGTGAAAAATCTAAAGTAATAAAGACGGATGTGATGCAATTTGAATGTCTAAAGGAATTGTTTCTTTGAAATAACCTCGATAATCAGTGAGAAAAAGGAAGGAACACAGGCATCCTCCATTATAACAATCAAAGAATTGTTTGTCTTATATCTTAGGGCGACTGTGTGATGTATTCCTTGGTATAAGAAAGAGAACAACGTTTTATGTAATCATAAACATATATTGAGCTTAAAATGGTGTGATAGGTGCAGGCATGGGTGTTTTGTTACGAAATACGTTTCGGAACAAGTTGATTTCGAGTTCATCCCAATACGCGGCAACTTAGGCAAATGTCTTCTACTATAGGGCCATGCCAACCAATCTGGTAGACAAAAACTGCGGAAATGCGTCATATATATATATATATATATACAAACGTTTCATGTTAAGTAGAGAAGGAAAATATCCAAGTATCTTGACAATTTTTCCAGCCGATCACATGGAGAAAAATTGTTAAGATACTTGTATATATGTTCCAATTCTTCTTAAAATGAAACCAATGGTAGCTTTAATCTACGAATAAAGAAATTATTTATCCACCAATGCAGTGTTGAGCACTCATTCCATCGTTCTACATTTACGTGTATATATATATATATATAT
>NC_068987.1:78250237-78254668 GCF_001194135.2 Octopus bimaculoides
GTGAGAATTTGCAAAAAACAAAAGAGGAAGACGGATGTGTAAACAATAAACAGATGTATTAGTTTAACGCTCGGGAAGTGAGGAAGTCTTTTACGTTTCAAGCCTATGCTCTTGGACAAAAAGGAACACAGAAAATAGAAAAAGGTTTATTGGCTACCGATCTATCATGGCGTATCCGTGTATATATATATATATATATATATATATATATATACACGGATACGTGTCTTGTGTGGGAGTGATGTCCCTCTAACTCTTCAAAACCGACGTTGGTGTGTTTACGACCCCGTAACGTAACGGTTTGGCAAATAGACCGATAGAGTAAGTACCAGATTTAAACAAAATATGTACTGAGGTCTATTTACTAGACTAAATCATTCAAGGCGGTGCCCCAAAATAGCTGCAGTCCAATGACTGCAACGTGTGAAAGATACAACATATGTTAAAATTTTCAATAAAGATTATGTTATCAATTTAAAGATTTCCTGTGTCTCGCTGATATTTATGGTACAGGCATTGTAAAAGGAATCTAGTACTTAGAATTTCCAATGCGATATATGTGGTTTGAAAGTAAAGTTGGTGAATCATCCAGACCAATATTCTGATATTCGCATCATTCAACATTATTCTGACATTCGCAACAATAATTTCTAATTTGAAGTATCGAAGATTTTCTAAAAGAGTACGAGTTGCGTTGATGGACTGATTAACTTTCAACGGGGACTGAAACTGGAAAAAGCATGTTGCTGAGCGTTTCTTATCTACCTACAGATCACACCATTTGTATATATTAGTATAGTGGTAAACACCATTTCAGGAGATGTGCTAAATGCTCGTCAAGCTAAACCTGCAATTTCAAATCTATTCGGTAAATATTTCGATAAAGTTAAAGGAGCGCAGCATCCCATGTTTGCTCTTTAATCATATAAAGCTTTTGTTCCTGGTGAAAGGTACATCAAACGTATTTGCAATACGAGTGAAAACTGGTTCTATATTTAATGCAATATCCCGTTGGTCAGAATGCGATTTGCATCTTGTGGCTTTCGAAATATGCCACCCTGATGGCTCGGTGAATAGGCCATCATTCCATTGATCGGAAGGCTAGTCCGTCGCAAGGTTACACATTTACAGTTGAGTGAACTGCAGCAATGTGAAATGAAATATTTTGCTCGAAAACACAATGCGAACCTGGTCTGGGAATCGAAACCACGATTTCACGATCACAATTGCAACACTCCTAACCATGCGCCTTCACTAGAGTTAATATATTTAATATAAGATAGCATGTTTATTAAGGCGTCGAGCTGATAAAATCGTTAGCGCGCCGGGCGAAATGCTTAGCGGCAATTCGTCTGCCGTTACGTTCTGAGTTCAAATTCCGCCGAGGTCGACTTTGCCTTTCATCCTTTCGGGGTCGATAAATTAAGTACCAGTTCTGCACTGGAGTCGATGTAATCGACTTAATCCCTTTGTCTGTCCTTGTTTGTCCCTTCTATGTTTAGACCTTTGTGGGCAATAAAGAAATAAGAAACATTAGCATTTTGGACAAAATGCTACGCAGCATTTCATCCGTCTTTACGATGTGAGTTCAACTTCCACTCGCGTTGACTTTTCCTTTTAAGCTCTGGGACTGGTGTAACTGACTTACCCTTTCCCCCGAAATTGCTCGCCTTGCGATAAAATTTGAAATCAATATAGTATATTTATTTTTGTAAAAATTATTTTCCCTACATTTGCATTAATCTACCTTGGCGGGGAACTGGTGCAATCGTTAGCGCATCGAGTTCAAATACCACCGATGTCGACTTTCATATATTCGAGGTAGGTCAAATATGTAGCAGTCAAGTATTAAGGCCGATGTAATCGACTTTCCTACCCAACAAATTTCTGGCCTTGTGCCAAAATAAGAAAGAATTATTATAACATGATAGAACTGATAACATGTTTGAGCAGCACAACTGTCTTTTTTCTTTTTTTCTTGAAGTTTAAGTAACTTCATATGAATTAATTCAGGCATTTTGGACAATTTACAACTTCCATAAAGTAATTTAAAGTTCAGTCATTAAAGTTCAATGATCGTATAGAGATTCAGAGCCAAATATTTATTACAAAACATAGAAGATGTAGAAATCCTTAACTAATCAGAGAAAGTTATGTAAACATATTACCCGCAAGGAAAGCTTCAGAAAACAAAATTAAAAGGATCACAAAACATTTATTCTCATTTATAAACTCTTCTTAACGATGTGATCAATGTAGAAGTTAATGAAGCCTGGTTCTGATGTAAGAGAGTAGCAATAAAAACAATTCTGCCGCCTGTTTTATGAAGCTTTAATGAATCTTGTGTCTTTAAGTATCATTTGATATAAACAAAACAGCATTTTAGTTATTCTTCCCTCACATATATATATAGGCATGTTAATGAGTGAACGTCTATCTTTATATCGGTACAATAGATAATTATCTAGAATCTACCAGCAGGGAAACTTCTTGCCGGAGCCTAAAACACATTCACAATACTCAATAATGAGGCGTAAATGAAATGATGTGACAGAGAAAGTATGTGTGAGTGGTGAGGTCAGTTGTATTTTCTCTTGTGACAAAATGTATTAATGAACGTACAGTGCAGAAACCTTACCCTCAAACTAGACAAATTTGCTATGGTACGAGCTCACAGTTGAAAATAATAGGTAGTTTTATTGAGTTACAGGCAGAAAATAGCAAGGAATTTAGTCGCCAAACATGAATGAAATATTGAATATCGCATATAATATACAATTGATGAAGATTGTCAACCATTATGTATATAATACACACATACATACATATATACATACATACATACACACACACACACACTCTCTCTCTCTCTCTCTCTCTCTCTCTCTCTCTCACACACACATATACATACAGTTATGTATGCGTGTATTTATACACACATAACAACAATAGCTGCAGCAAACAAAATGAGGGGGAAAAAAACTAATAACATCACATAACGCACTCCAGAGATATTTTCCTGAAATAAAGGGGGAAAAAATGAAAGATTCTTTTAAAGAAATACATTTTCAAGTAGCGACAGGCTATTTTTTCTCTTATTCTACTGCAAACTAAAAGAAAAACCAAAAGGGGAAGAAAAGAAGAAAGAAATCATAGAATATTTTTCGACAACAGAACATTACCAATAGCAATAAAAACTGCAGCGAAGGTTGGTAATGACTGAAAAAAAAAAATGAAAGAAAGAAAGAAAATATAATGGTATTGTGGAGAAACCGTTATGTTTGCCAAAATAGGATGTAATACTCGTTCTTTATTGATATCTTTACAAACAAAATGCATTACAGTATTTAGTTTCGTTCCTCTCGGTTCTTTGGTAAGGAAGATCGATCGATAGAATTAGTTCCCAACAATAATGATACGCTATCGTTACGATCAATAATAAAAAAAATGCCGTGCTTTGGCAGAAACCGTAGGACGCCAGGCTATTTATCTAACAGTATTTAGTTTCGATATTCCATGTTCAGAAATCGAATCCTACGAGGGTAATCACTTGAGGAACCATAAAATAAGCAGTAGTTATGTGTTGAAGACGGTGGTGCGTTGGCAGAATCGTTAGATTGTCGGACAAAATGCTTAGCAGTATTTCTTCCGGCTTTTACTTTATGAATTCACATCCTGCTTTTCATTTTTTCTTCGTCGATATATTAAAGTACCAGTAAAGTATTTGGGTATCGACTTGTCTTCTCCCCTTAAAATTGCTGGCCTTGCAGCCTGCAACAGAACGTCCCCTTCATAGAAACTGGGCAACTGGGCGTATGATTCATTACGCCTTAGAAACAAATGAGTTGATCTAGTTATCTTTTATTTGTTTCAGTCACTTGACTGCGGTCATGCTGGGGCACCATCTTAAATGGTTTTTAGTTGAAGAAAACGATCCCAGTATTTACTTTTTAAGCCTGGTACTTATTCTGTGGGTCTCTTTGTGCCAAACCGCTAGGTTACTGGAACGTAAACACACCAACACATCAATCGATGATGGAGGGGGGCACAAACACAAACAGAAAGACACACATACACGTACACACACACACACACACACACAAAAACACACACACAGATATATATACGACGAGCTTCTTTCAGTTTCCGTCTACCAAATCCACTCACAAAGCTTTGGTCGGCCCGCGGCTACAGTAGAAGACACTTGCCCAAGGTACTACGCAGTGGGACTGAACCCGGAACCTTGTGGTTAGGAAGCAAGCGTCTTACCACACAGCCACGCCTGCACCTATACATACATACATACATACATACATACATACATACATACATGTTTTACATTTTTATTACTTATCCATCTTGTTACCCCCATAGAAAAATACTTTACTTTATATATGTGTGTGTGTGCATATTTATATCTATATATCAATA
>NC_068987.1:78255314-78256080 GCF_001194135.2 Octopus bimaculoides
GCGAGCCAGCCCATCATCTTCCCTCACGGATTACCATGTTGCTGATCCCTTAATTTTGTTTATAAATGTATAAGAACTTTTTAAATAAATTCCACACCGATAATGGTGCTTACATACCGAAGGGCTTGGTAAAAATTATTAATTATTAATTTATTAATAAATTGATAATCCTTTACCCTTTTAATTGTAATAATAAATTATTCAGTCCCGGATAGTAAACCACAGATTTTCTGCGGTACCGCCTGTGACGCACATGGTAATCCGTGAGGGAAGATGATGGGCTGGCTCGCTTATGTAGATTTGGAGATACTTTCAAAATGTGTCGACTGCCATGATGACGCTAGTTCATGCATGCACATTTGCCAGTATCGTCGAATTTACAACAGGAATATCAAACCGATGAGGTAATGAAGAGTTTTTTATTCTTCTAAACCAGAAACATGTCTATGATTAACTATGGCTAGTTTAGTTCGTTATTTTTCTTCTTGTTTTGCCTATGTGAGATGCGGGTAACTACTATCTGTTGGAGTTTCAACATTTTTAGCTGCTATTTCTGAACTTCGGTATGTGGTGAAGCAACCTGTTGCTGATCCCTTAATTTTGTTTATAAATGTATAAGAACTTTTAAATAAGTTCCACACCGATAATGGTGCTTACATACCGAAGGGCTTGGTAAAAATTATTAATTATTAATTTATTAATAAATTGATAATCCTTTACCCTTTTAATTGTAATAATATATGTTTATGTATATATATATATATAT
>NC_068987.1:78256407-78266977 GCF_001194135.2 Octopus bimaculoides
ATCCGTGGGTAGGAGAGGTGCAGCCGGAGGGTATAAAGTTCAGAATCAAACAGTCCAGATCCAGAAGGAAAGAAGGTAGAATCCAAAAGTTGGTAGTGTGTGATGAGAGGAGACAGGATTAGCTGGTGCGACCACGTGAGCGTGTATTATATGTGGGAGAATATACAAATAATAACAACAGACGAGGACAGGTGGTGTAAATAACAAAAGTATATATTAGTATGACGCTCGGGAATACGGAAAGTTTTTGACGTTTCGAGCTACGCTCTTCAACAGAAAGAATACGGAGACAAGGAGAAAAACACGGAGAAAAAAAATTGGAGAAAAAAAATTGAATATATATACACATACACACGCGTACACTCATCTTTTTATTAATCTATCTATCTATTTCTCCTTCTCTCTCTCTCTCTCTCTCTCTCTCTCTCTCTCTCTCTCTCTCTATCTATCTATCTATCTATCACTGCTTTGGTAGAAGACTCTAGCTCAATGCGACGCGCAATGTAGTCAATTCTGGAGCCATGTGTAGTGAAGCAATTTCCTTGATTACACAGCCAGCCATACTTGGTTTTTATTTAACCCTTTAATATTTAAACCGGCCATATCAGGCAGAAATATTTTACCTGTTCTATGCTTAAACTGGCCAGATCCAGCCTCTCATATGTATCCTGTAATGTCGTTCTCAAAATAAACAAACACATCATCGAAATAACGAAGCCACAAGATAATAGATGATAAATTCAAAACAATCTGAATAAACAAGCATTTACATTCAGCAGAATAATCTGAATACTAAAGGGTTAATCTTCCATGTGGCTGTAAGCTCATGAAAATAACTACTATGAAACTGATATATGAGAAGTAACCTTCCCAGAAGTTTTGAATCTCACTGCTAAGCTAAACACACCATGAACATATCCGACGCTGAGATACATCTCCTACAGTGGCATATGTATCCATGACTTAAAAATCGGCTGTCCAATAGCTAATATATTCAGCCGTTTTGCTTCTCCTTTTGATAATTCAATTTATGACTCATCGTATGGCTGAAATGTTTCTAATGCATATTTGTTAAGCGTTGGAGATTGGATTCTTATTTAGAAATTTTTAAATAAATAAACGTTCCAGTCGAACCAATAAGGGGCTTCGTTTTATATCTTCCCTCAATTTATAAGAAGCAGGAAGCGAATTCTCTGAAATACACCGTCGTGTTAGATATGAAAGACATCGTTTTCAAATTTGGTATATGGATTAAGTTTTGTATACTAATTATGAAAATGAAAATCCTCTTCCCAATAAATCTATAATTAAGAAGTTATTAGCCTTTAAAATTTGCAAAATTTGGGTATTTTAGCCATTCGGAAGCGAATATTTTACACACCACCGTCAAGTTCTGTTAGCATAGTAAGCAAAGAACTCTGTTTCCATAGTAACCAAGGAGTGTAACCACCATGTGTTCCATAACTGTTTGCAGAGAACTGTTTCCATTGTAACCAAAGATACGTATGCACACAAAATGTGTTACCACCACGTGTTCCATAATTGTTTGTTTTCATAACAGTTGGAATTTGATTCGAGAACGGTATAGAGATTTTAGAACAGTGACAAGATGGCCACAACCTTAAACCTTTCCTATTTTATGGAAGAAGTGAGGACAATAGAAGATGCAGCATATTTCTTCCAAGAGAAAGGAATTATACCAGAAAAGAAGATTTGTAAGAAAGGACGTCCCATGGGAAAAACAATTCGTGGGAAATTTTATTGGTGCTGCTAACAGAGAGGCTGTAATATTTCTGTGTCTCTGAAAAGATACCTGGTTGGAAGGTGGCTCACTTTGAGAACAATACTTCTTGTTTTGTACGCCTGGTTCAAAGAAATGATCTCAATTTATTTTTGTACGGAAGAACTGGGTATGGATCCAAGCACAGCAGTTCATTACAGCACTTATATTCGCGAGTTGTGTGTGGAGGACCTGCTCCTCAACGTAGTTAAGATAGGTGGTCACGGAAAGATCCTTGAGCTGGACGAAAGAGTGTACTCAAAGCGCAAGTACAACCGAGGGAGGATGGCACCTGAACAATGGGTCTTTGGAGGAGAATGTCGCGAGACGAGGGAAGTTTACCTTTATGCTGTACCAAGTCGTAACTGAAAAACACTAGAGGACTACATACGCCACTCAGTTCTTCCAGGAACCACTATCTTCAGTGACCTGTGGCCAGCTTATTTCAAACATAAACCTGTGAACTATAGCATTGAATTTATAAACTCAAAAGATGGGACTCACACTCAACAAATTGAGAGTGCCTGGGCATCTTTCAAGCGTAGAAACAAACGCCAATGTGGGACTCACCTTTCAATGGTTGACTCGTATCTGCGAATTTATGTGGAGAAGGAGATATGAGAAAGATGGTCTATTTTATAAAATCCTAGAGTGTATGGCAAATTTTCCTTCTTGAATTTTTTAACTAATAAATATCTGTTTTAAATAATGTTTTGACTGTTATTTCTAGCAACTCCAGTTGGTTTGCTCGTAGCTTTTAAATATTTAATTTTCTCGTGTATGTTTTAATGTTTTTCACTGTTTACTTTGTTCGTGTATATTTTAATGTTTTGACTTTTATTTCTAGCAACTCCAGTTGGTTTGCTCGTAACTTTTAAATATATGATTTGCTCGCGTATGTTTTAATGCTTTTCACTGTTGTTTCTAATACTTTGATATGCCGGCGTCCCACCACTTTCTCGTGGCTGTAACAGATAATGGAAAAGGCAGCGAATGCGCTGCCGAAAACGCGCTGTTTTCGGCAGAAAATTCTAAAAATTATCAAATTTGAACGCTTGTAACATTTTCGCAAAATTTTTCTAGAACAAATGAATAACAAATTCGGGTTCAACGTTACAAATGACGTCTATTTGCTAGATTAAATTTTTTTTTTTTAAGGTTTCGACATGCAGTGATTCAAGCCAGAAGAACACCAGTTTCCGATATACAAAATGACGTGATGGCCATAGCTAAAACGCCTTTAGTTATATCTCTACTTTGTGTCCATGAGTCAAACACATCATCTCACGTTGCCTTGCGATCACTTCGACACCTGACGCGTGACACATCTTGCACCAGTTCAGACAACGTCGGTTTGATGGAGAGAGTGAGTTAGTGTGCGGCACGAACATTTGGTCATTATCAAACCATTTGTACAGGTCATTCAGCAAAAGCTGAACAATCATGCGACGAAGACACATCGTAGCAATTCAGAAAACGCAGAAAAACTGTTTACTTCACTCAAAAATTAATTGCTGGTAATATGATGTCAACATTTTCGTCGTTCGAAACTGTGACCTGGTCAATTACAGCCTTATATATATGATAAAATAAATCATCGTGTGTACGGTGTACAGCGAGAGGCAAAAAGATTACTCGTATATTTATCCTTAATACGTTCTGAAAGATTCGAACGTGAATATGCTAATCGCTGCTGTGTTTCGTTACAGAAGAACAACTTACCTTTACAACGATTGTCTTTTCATAATAAACACGAAAACACACACACACACACACACACACACACGCAAACACACACACACACACACACACACACACACACACACACGAAGTATACACATATATTTTTATATATTTATACATACACGTGACGTATCGAGCAGTTTCTTCTGCCAAGTTTCTCTCTTAAACCTTTGTAGACGCGAAAACATGGTAAAAGACACTTGCGCAGAATAAAACACAGAGGGATTAAGCGCAGGATTACATAGCTATAATCCTCTTAATCTCACAACCATTGCATAACTATAAATAACATATCCTTTAAGAGCTACGCTGTATCGATATGCAGGTATAAGTATATTGAATACTAAATCTAATTAAAACATGTTTAGAAAACTCGTATTTATGCGAAAGGAGGGTTCTATACGTTTATTCGACCTGCAAGATTGACAATCAAATCTCCATTAAATAGCACCTCAATCATTGATTTAATCGAGGTTTATAGAAAGTACATGTAGGAAACGGATCCCCAGGCTTACTCCGACAAAGGCAGCGTGATCACATTTGGAATGCCTTTTGTCTTCTTGATATGGTTAAAAAAACGTGCTTTGAATTTCGATTCCAGTTATTTCGCACGACATGGTTGACTAAACTGTATAATGACTACAGTTGGCTTAATCGTAGGCGCTGCAGAGTTAAATCCAATATACAAGTTTGAATTCTGGTTTAAATAATTTCATCCTGCATTTGAAGCAATCTGCATTAAACTGAATCCGACATTCTGTGTTATATTCCCAATGAAAATCGGTTCAACTAATCTATTTACTTATTCGTTTGGGTATAACATCACTTTTCTCATTTCTCTAATAATATGAGTTTTATTGAAAATCAAATGTAAAGTATGCATTTGAAAATCAAGTGGCACACGACCTAGATCTACGACTGAGATCAACCGAGATCTTATCGTCGTTTCGATTGTTGGTTATTGCCCTTGAGAAAGTACGAACCTCCGACGAGCTTCTTTCCTCTTTCCTATAAGTATCGAGCCATTGTGTCTTCATAAGAAATCAATATATACTTGAACGCCTAGACTAGTGAGCAATGGATTAGGTTATTGACATTTGTTCCCAAGTTTATCTTTGCCTTCAGTCAATTGAAAATTCGGCGCTCGCTTAATATACTAAGCTAAGAGCAAAACTTTTCAGGAGTTATAGTCGATTTTATATCCAAGGAACACTTGCAAGTGCCTTAAGCACCTGAATTCCTACAAGGAAACATTATAAATTCAATAAGTAAATATTCGGGCTATTTGCAAGTGTGTTTCTAACCTAAGTTACCTAAGTTAGGTGTTAGGTGATGAACTCATTTCATAATAAATCAACGAATAAAAATGAATTATCTACGCTATGTTACAAAGATAAATACTAAAGTCAGAAATATACGTTAAGATATGTTTTAATGAAAATGCTGCACTTTGAAAGAAAACTAATGGAAAAATCAGTGATTGTGAATAAAAATGTTACATTAAGAGAACTAGTTCAATTGGAGGGGTAATAAAGTTGACCTGTCTGCAGGGCAACAACAGAGTAAGTCTAAAAGTTTTGGTAGAATGAAAATACATTATTAAATAAATAAAACAAAATAACTATTTGATATTATTATATATCACATCAGTACTAGCATTTTCTGATTTTACGTTATACGTCTTTCAACAGTAATATTTAAATTTTCTACTGTAAAGACGGTGATGTTGGAGAGCTAAAAAAAAAACATTTTCTTGAATGCCTTACCACAAAAATATGCATATTCTCCCTCTTGGCTCTGAAGTTCAGAGTTTATCAAATATGTTTTATCTTTCCACACACCTAGAGTAGAAAAATGTAATTTCTTTTTGAATAGGTACAAATTCATTATATTTTAGGTAAAAAACTAAGATATTTTCAGATTCACACCTTTCCCAAAGGCATTCACAGTTAATAAAGGGAACCAGGCGATTTTATTCAGCCAGGAGCTTACCTCTTTCCCTGCAATTCTCACCATTATAAGTATGGTAAATATTAGCGGTTTTTGTTCAAAGTGAGTAAGGTTTCGAGTCATTTGAGTGCCGCACAGCAGGTCGATATTTTCACAATTTCCATTGCATTGTGCCTATGGATAGCACGCTAATTTTGCAACAGTAGACTTCCTCTTTCAATATTACAAAATGGTAAGGTGGAGAGCTGGCGGAAACGTTAGCACGCCGGGCGAACTGCTTCGCGGTATTTCGTCTGTCTTTACGTTCTGAGTTCAAATTCCCCCAAGGTCGACTTTATCCTTTCAGTGTCGATCTAATCGACTGCCCCCCCCCCAAAAAAAAAATTCGGGCCTTGTGCCCAGAGTAGAAAAGAATATTACAAAATGGTAAATGTATCATCACTGTAACATCGATGAGTATTTCCTTAGCTTGTAAATCTGGAGAAATTTAGGCAGGATTTCTTTTACATTCTTCCACTGAATACCCAAATGCGAATTGGATTCGTAGTAATATTCAGTTAAATAACAGAGATGCAGGATTTACAAATTACCACCACATTTTTTTTCACTGAAATATACATACTCAAAATACTATTAATTTTACACTTAATAAAAATCGGTTTTCAATTTTCTTCACATAAACTGATAGCATTGAGAAAATATACTTAATTTCTGTATCGCTTTGTAACATGTTTTGGTGTAATTTATTTGCCTCGGGTTATGTCATGTTGACAATTTGAAATAAGGATGAAATGGCGTTATACATAGCTACGAATGACTAGAAAATTTTAAGATATTTATAATGAGTAGTGAAAACAATAGCAAATACGTATCTTTGTGTAGCTTCTTCAGTGTCCTTAGACTTAAAATTCAAATCCTAATTCCGTCATGAGTAATCTAGAAATGATTGTTTCCCTTGCAGTAACTAGTGTGGCTGGTGAGGCTAGCCTGGCGTGGCTGTGTGATAAGAAGCTTGCTCCCTAACCACATGGTTCCAGGTTCAGTCTCTCTACGTGGCACCTTGGGCAAGTGTCTTCTACTATAGCTAAGAGCTGACCAAAACCTTGTGGGTAGATTTGGTAGATGGAAATTGAAAGAAGATCGATGTATGTGTATATATATATATATATATATATATACACAGATATGTATGTATGTGTGCATCTTTGTATCCGTGTTCGTCCCCTATGAACATGTGTTGGTGTGCTTATGTCCTCGTTATCTAGCGGTTCGACAAAAGAAACTGATAAAATAATTACCAGGCCTAAAAATAAATACTGGAGTAGATTTATTCGACAAAAACTTCTTGAAGACGGTGCCCCAGCATGGCCATAGTCTAATGAATGAAACAACAAAAAGATAAGAACATAACAGGTAGCCGTAAGGGTATTCTACTTGTCAGGGAACCATATTTTCTCGAAGTATTCTTTTCTATTTGGGATTGTTTCAGTTGGAACATCTTTGATCATGTGTCTTTATGAACGTGATTGACTTGTGGCTGAACAGCAACGTTGACAACAACAGCAACTAGTACTATATTTTATCAATGTAAAAAAAAAAAATTAAAAAAAAAAATTGTAATCTTTCTATTGAGCATTAAATTCATAAATTTATTATTTATTTTGCTTGCTCTTCATTTTGCAACGGATTTTCATCGTATCAACGTAAGATTGATAAAATTAATAATTATATTAAAATATACTATTTCATATCTCGTATTATAATAATATATTATAAATATATAACAATATTAATGATAACAATAGCAATAAAAGACATTTTTTTCTATCAGCTGAGTCAATTCAAAGACTATAAATACATATACGACTCCAAGGATAATTAATAATGGTCTACGATGGCAAAAAAAATATTTAGTAAATTTTCCAAACTTCAATAAATTAACATGCATTAAAAATGATTAACATTTGGATAGTTTTTTATGACTGCACAGACAATGTAGGTGCTTGAAACCTATATCCTTATTGCCATCGTGATTTTTAAATGTTTGTCATACTACCAAGTATATAGGATTTTAAGATATACCAAGTATATAGTTGTGTATAGAATCTTTTAAAATTGTGGTTGCACTAGGAACACTGTTATGTGAAAAGTCTACTGTCTTCCAAAGGATGCATACAAAACAGCGAGAATCTAAAGAATAATCTATCTATTTATTCTGAATATTTTATGGCAGATTCCAACGTGAATATCTGATCACTGTGGTTTATCACCCTCGGAGCATGCCTCTTCCATTAGGCTTCGTGTTTTCACAACAGACAGGTTCAACAGTTCACCAGTGTAAGAGGACTTCCAGACACCTTGGTGTTTCGAGATTGTTTTGTGCCTCTTCAGTCGAAGCTACCCCACAGTCGGACCGATGGATCTGACAAGAGTTGCTCTGTGTGTACTTCAAGAATTATTATCTGTTCGGCAGACATCTACAAACACGAGCACAGAATTTGCTTGTTGATTCCTATAAACAAGAGCTGGTGCACGCACGCAAACACACACACACACACACACACACACACACACACACACACACACACACACACACACACACACACACACACACACACACACAATAAGGTACATTTATCTACATGGTATTAACTATGCGAATATACTATTTTTACAGGTCAAAATTATTGACTCAATGACGGGCAGAATTCTTCGCCATATGATTTTGTTTACAGCAAAACAAAATTATACAATTATACACATTTGGAGAATTAGCGATTTTTTTTTTTTGAAATATCAATATTTGTTAGACTTTGTCGCCTTTCTAATATTGTTTACAGTTTAACTAATTTACAACACGTAGGAGTTGAGATTAATCTTTAACTATTACAAATGAGCAATAAAAAAAAAGCATCCATTCTATTTTTCAGCTGAGATAACTTTGCACACATCTGTGTCGCGTGTGTCTTCTGTAGTAGAAAGTAAAGTACCTTGAAGTCAAGCTGTTCTTTCACTAACTCTTATCTTCAGTAGCTAATACATAGTTTGAATCCATTATGAGGTCACTTAGGGGTTAAGCACTTTTATCTGCTAACTCGGAGATGATATTCACAAAAATGTTTTCAAAGTACTACAGTTCGCTAGAATCGACTCCTTACAAGTATACAAGCTCTTCTTTTCGATATGGTAGTTCTGTAAGTATGCCATATGGTGTTGACCTAGTGATTACAAATGCCAATTAGGTCGAGAGGACCTAATTCTTCTTTGCTACTTTATTGGCTTCGTGGAGCGTCAACCACATAAACACCAAATACTACACACATGCAATTGTTAAGAACGTCAGTCTTTGATCTTGCCGCATAAAAGATGACCAAAGAATAGGCCACCGAGTGGCTGTTGAACCACAACTAGACAAATTAGCGCTTTCATAAATAGAAAAGTGGTGAAATGGGGCGCGAACTTGAACGGTTATAGAATTCCTATCTCTTCGATAGATTCCTCCTTAGTACAAATACAACAAACCTTCTGGACTGTTGAAAACAAGTAACTTAAACGGTCGAATTATACAAGGGAAAAGGAGTTAATATGAATATACCTAAAAGCATACCATTGTTGTACGGACAGAAATAATCAACACGTTAATATTATTCATTCATTCACTTATTTATTAATTTCATCATCATCATCATTATTATAATTTAACTTAGTCAGTGTAGAAAGGGAAGTGCACATGGTCTTTTTAAGAATATTCAAGACGATTCAAGCATATGGAGGGAAAAAAAATCATGAAATTTTGACTCATAGGCTTGCTCCCAATTCTTTAAAAAAAATGAACTCCGCTGAAGGAATGAAGCAATGCTTGTAAAATTACACATTAAAATCTATGTTAATTGCGCTTTTCCCGAAACAAAGTAGTTCCAAATTGGATTTGAAATTCTTCGACAATCTCATTTTCTTATAAATTTACCTGCGAAAAATTATAGCTTTACTATTTTTACCATCAGTATCCTTGTAGCGATGGCTGCGAAATTAAGAAAATTTTTTCTGGTTTTGTTTTCGAACCCACTGTGCAGCGTTTAGGATAAATGTGTTTTACAATACTCTCGGGATGACCAATACTTTGTAAGTGGAATTTTGCTGACGACGAATGTTCGGAGACCCTTGTGTATAACGGCAAGAAAACCGAAACGAAACTCACAACCTGCAAAACCCAGTGAGTTTTCGTACGAAGCTTTCTGTTGCTATTGTTTGTACCTTGTTAACACACATTTCCTTGTCATTCTCACCAGCCCAAATGTAGTTAATCAGTAATCAGTTGGTTGCACACCTCTAGCTAAGGACGTTATTGTTCATGATTTGATAGAATTTATATTCATAAACAAATGCTAAACTATTAATATTAGTATTTTCCAGAAAACTATCTAGTAACAGAAATTGTATTACATAAGAATGTATAATATAGGCTTTTGAATACAGTGATTGGCAGAATGTGTTAGAACGACGGACGAAAAAATTGACGATTTTATTCCAGATCTTTTCTTTCTGAGTTCAAATCTCATTTTCATCTTTCGGGGTCGATAAAGTGATCATCAATGACAGGATGAGGACGTCTTAACCGTATTATGAATTGAACATCCGCCACGGCTGATTCAATTGTGTAGCAGACCTTTACCTGATACTTTGATGTCTTTTACGGAGTCCATTTAATCGCAAAAATTCGGGCCAAGTTTTCAACCAGAGAATATTTCATTTCCCCATTCCCATTGGTCCTTTTAAAAAGAACATAGTCCCTGTCCCTTCTACTGATTAAGCGATAAAAAAAAACATTTCGTATTTACCTGTAGCTCATAATAGACGCTAACATAACCAGAAAAAACAAAATATTGAAATGATTATATACCCAAGTATATTACTAGAACCAAATGCAAGATTTGCTTGGAGGAAGGAAGAAAAGCCGAGTTCTTGTGGGATTTCAAAAGTTGGTAGTGTGAGTTTTAAAGGAATAATGAAATTATATACGCCCGTGTCTGATTAGTCATCTGTGCTAGCTAACTGCTCTCTCTCTCTCTCTCTCTCTCTCTCTCTCTCTCTCTCTCT
>NC_068987.1:78266987-78276300 GCF_001194135.2 Octopus bimaculoides
TCTCTCTCTCTCTCTCTCTCTCTCTCTCGCTCTCTCTCTCTCCCTCACTCTCTCTCTCTTTCTCTATCTATCTATCTATCTAGCTAGCTGGCTGGCTACTACAGTCAATAAACCCTTGATGTTAGGGTTTCGGATATGTAATAATAATAATAATAACAATAATCCTTTCTATTATCTCTGTTGTCAACGGAGCATTGGATTCAATACTATCCAATCTGAAAAAAACACTTCTGAAAACTTGAGAAATACCCTACAATCTAGGTGTATTGCAAAAGTCGGCTTTACTGCACGCATGTTGAGTAAAGTACTGTCTGTCTGAAGCCTTTGTTGTGATTTGATAAACAATATGTTCAATCAACAACCTAACGAAAATGTATTCTGTGCGACTATAATAATAATAATAATAATAATAATGATAATAATAATCTTCCTTTCTGCAATAGTCTAAAAAATTTTGGAGTAGGGGATAAATCGATATCGGGCTAAGTGTTCAACTGGTACTTATTTTATCGACCCTGAAGGATGGAAGGCAAAGTCGACGTCGGTGGAATTTGAACTCAGAATGTGAAAGCGGACTAAATGCCACTGAGCATTTTGTCCACCATGCTAACAATTCTGCCTGCTCGACATCTTCATAATAATAATAGTCTTTTCTAATAAGGGTAGAACGCCTGAAATATATATATATATGTACTTGGGGTGGGGTAGCCGGTTACATCGACACCCAATGTTGATGATGATGTTGATAATGACTATGATTCTTCAAAGATATTTGACAAAAGACTGCAATTTTAGTTGCGACGGGTTCCAATGGTTCTCAATGGACCTGGGGGTCCATATAATATTTTGTTGTTAAAATTTATGTGCAACAAAGTGGTTTTGCTTCTACAGTACACAAAATGTCTTAACTTTTTATATATATTTCCTAATAGTATTGAATTATAAAAGTGCTAAGGACCTTTTGAAACATGGAATAGCGATGGGGGTTCAGTAGAGTAAAATAAGGATCAAATGGTGCCATAGGCAAAAAATGTTTGAGAACCACCGGGTTAATCGATTACATCGATTCCAGTGCATAACTATTACACATGCTAACGACTCCGATGCCGCAAGGCATTTTAATCTCTGCTCTGTAAGTAACCATTTTATTGTCGATAAGTGAAAAAAAAAAAAAAAAGAAAAGAAAATCTACTTTAGTTAGGGAACACGCAATAGACATTTTAGAAAAGATTATTAAAAGATTTAAGATTTTGAGTTAAAAAAGTTCAACAACACTGATCAAAGAACAACTAAATCATTTTGTTATAGTTTTCGAGGCAACAAGTGGACCTCGACTTAAACGATAATTAGCTCTTAATCTGTAGGTAAAACTGTGTCTACATTCAGATTTGTAACTATGCACTGAAGAAGCCACTAAAACAAAAAGCCATATAACAAAAAAATGTTTAAGTCTTATAAGACCAAACCAGTACTTTCAGGAAAGTTACAAGCCTGTGAATTTGTAAAATTGATTTATAATTTTTCGCAACTCAAATTCACCCCCTATGGTACTAAAAAGATTTTCATTCTCATCCCAGATATAATTTTTTTAATTCCAGAAAGAGCGACCAAATCTCCTTCAGATTACGCCACACTTTCTAAAAAGAGGAGGAGAAAAGCCAAAGAAATTTTAGTTACTTAAAAATAAGGGATGGTCACAGCTGGAACGCCCTTAATTTATAGATATGCTAGACCAGAGATGACCCAGGGTTAAACAGTGACAATGACATAAACCATCGTTTCTTTAGTTATTCATATCGTGCAATATGAAGTACCTGTGTTTTGTATTGCGTCACAATGACAAAGTAATTAAACAATAATCCACGAATAATAACGTTAATAAGCAATAATTAATTTATAATTAACATCCTTGTGTAGAAAAATGTTAATGGGTTCCATTAATCTTGAAGAAAGATTTTCACGTTAACCATTCCGGTTGACATGAAACGGTTAGTTAAAAAGAATGTTGGCGTTGGTTTGTTTTACGGCATGGAAGAAAGAAACTGTGACAAGCTGAAGGCAATATAATGCCAGTGGGAACGACAGACAAGCACTAGAGGGAGATTATGAAAACTGCTGTAAGGCCCGCCTATTCAATCGTGCCAGTGAGAGGTAAAAAAGACTGGTAACTTGTCTAAAATAAACAGCCAATAAAAATTTGAGTCTCTGTCAGCCAGTGAAACCGTCAAATACGGAATAAAAGATTTGAATTCATTACATCCTTGTCATCCACTGGAGGAAAGCTGTTGTACGTTTTTTTTTATTATTTTCTCCTCTTTTAATGAGAGAACCACGCCTCCTCTATAAGCATTTTTGAATCCTCATTAATATTGTTTGCTCTGTAATGACATCAAAAGCTTTCCTGTTTTGACTGGTGATGTAAGCTTTTTATATCCTTTACATCTGCTCAGGAAAGTGACGTGTGTATTCGTTAAGCAGACAAACTGCAAGACTAAGAAATTTATATTCAAGTTTTCTTTAGATGCATATCGTGAACATGGAGGCATTGATGTACGTGTGATGTGTAAGTGTGTGTGTGTTTGCGCGCACACACACACACACACATACACACACACACACACACACACACACACACACACACACACACATATATATATACGTACATACATACAAACACACACAGACACAGATACACTGGTATAATATATATATTATATATACATATATATATATAAAACTAATATACATATACATACATGTATGTATGTATGTATGTATGTATGTATGTATGTATGCATGTATGTGTGTATGTATGCATGTATGTATTTATATATATATATGTATGTATGTATGTATGTATGTATGTATATGTATATATATGTATGTATGTATGAAAATATATATGTATATGTATACACATATACACGTGTACACAAATATAAATATATACATACATTTATGTGTGTATGTTTGCGTGTGTTTGTGTGTGTGTGCGTGTGTGTGCGTATGTGTGTATGTGTGTGTTTATGTGTGTGCAAGTAATGTACACAGAAGGCAAATTTTGTCAAATCAGAAAATCTGTGTTTAGAGAAGGTGATGATATCGAATACTTTGTCTTCGAACCAACGGGGGATCCTATACATTATAACTCTGCCTCCTAGATATCTAAGCCAAACGTCCCTCACATAATACCCTACCATCTTAAAATATACAATCATTCGATAATATACACACCGTATATACTACATGGAAGGAGAGACGTTCATGGTTTGTCTTTGTGTAGAGAGACCTGTCAGAGGGATAAACGCTAGTGATATAGGGAAAACCTAAAAAATAAAAAAATAAAAAAATAAAAAAAGAATACAGCACCAACAACTTTTACTAAAGTCAAAGTGTTGTTTTTTGTTGTTGTTATTGACCAAAATAATTATTAGGGATTATGTTTTGGCAACAGTCTTTAATTTAGATAACGTGTAAATGTTCTTTACATTAACAAACGTGGAATCTTTTTCCAGGCGATAGCTTGTAATTTATGTGTGTGTGTATGTATGTATGTGTGTGTGTGTGTGAGTGATTTTCGTGCTATTTATTGCAGGTTGGGTGTCTTAAGATCGCTTGTTATCCACCTGACGAACTCTATGAAAATGTGATACTACAAAATATATATATATATATATATATATATATATATCTTTTATTTTATTGCTTGTTTCAGTCATTTGACCGCGGCCATACTGGAGCACTCCCTTAAAGTATCTTTCTTTTTTAGTCGAGGGAATCGGTGTCAGGACTTATTCTTTGTAAGCCTAGTACTCATTCTATCGGGCTCCATTGTCGAACCGCTAGTTTACTGGGATGTAAAGACACTAACATCGTTTGTCAAGCAAAGATACACATCCATCTATACATACATACACACGCACACACACACACATACGTTTATGATCTTGTGCTACAAGTGTCCTGATGTGAAATCGTGTGTTGAAGCAGATATTGTTGTATTTCGGGATGGTCATTTTTTTTTTTTTGCCAAATAAACACACGCACTATACATTTGTTCTTCACTCGTTTATCACTGTTCTTATTCTAACCCACGTGTCCATTGTCAGCAAACCTTTCGTCACACATCTGTGACCTCTTCCGGACAATGGATATGAGTTAGAATAAGAACAGTAATAAACGAGTGAAGAACAAAAATATGATGACACAAATTTAAATACCGGATCCATAACATAGTAAATTTATGGACACAGTTTAATATTAGATCAACGTAACGTTGAACCGAACAACCTAAAGTAGCTCAACTGATACGACAATTTAAAGCAGCCTATGTTATTTAACTTTATGCCTGTGTATCGATTATACAGAATAAGTATGTCTGTGTATCGATCATAGAGAAAAAATCTGCCTGTGTATTGATCATACAGATTAAATTTAGTTGTATTAGAACTATTTATTTGAAATGGTGATCACAAAAGTTTATTTTTCATGTGGTGATCAGTTTAGAACGACATTTCATATGTTTGACAATGAAACTTACCGCATGGGCATAGTCTATACACAGATTCATTTGTTTATACAACAAACCAATTAATTTGCGCAGTGTAATGACGGTCCAATTGCTGTCGCAACAGCTGAAGAGCACCTAGCTGGAAGCGAAGATCCTTTTCATCATTTGACTCATTTAAAGATGATGACAATCATCCTCGATAGACGAATGGAAATCGTACGCCGCCATATCATCTAAAATAAATTCAAAATTTGAAAACTATAATCTAATCACCTGTTGCACTTCGAAGAGGAGACTTCTTTTTGGAAATACTTTTCGAGGAAAATGAATATGATTCATTTTATATCAAAATAGTTCATATACATTATTTACAATTGAGGGATATTTGTCCTCATCTTGTTTGTTGTTAACACAACGTTTCGGCTGATATACCCTCCAGCTTTCATCAGGTGTCTTGGGGAAATTTCAAACCTGGGTTCTCATTCCTAAGGTATTTTTCGATGTTGTTGTTGTTGTTGTTGTTGTTGTTATTATTATTATTATTATTATTCAGGTCACTGTCTGGAATCGAACTCGGAATCTTAGGGTTAGTTGTCCGCGCTCTTAACCAGTACGCCATATGCTCACCAGGTCTTACAAATATATATAACATACAGAAAATTGCACTACTGAGCACTGCACACATCCTACACAAAACACTTTCAATACAATAACCATAAGAGCATCACAGCAAACCACAGCACATACCCAAGGCACAGAGAGCTGCGCTCGGTAGTGAAGTGAAAGCACGTTATAAAAATAAAACTACTGAACAATAATAATAATAATGATAATAATGGGCTCAATCCCATTGAAACTTCAAAACTTCTTAAGGCAGCTGGAAATCCCATGCAAGATTGATGTCTTGCAAAAAGCAGCCTTATTGGGCACAGCACATCATCTTAAGGAAAGTATTATCTGTCTGAGGTCCTTGTTGTGACTTGACAGATGACTAAAGGCTCCGGTGCATTTTTACCTACACTGTATAACGAAGGAATAATAAAGATGATGATGATGATGATGATAAATGCTCTGATGCAGTACCAAGCCGTGGCTGTCATGGCTTCTTATCGCAACTGATTGGAAGTATTAATTTGTACATGTTTTGTCTTGGTGTAAAAGAGTGGCTACACTCAATACCGCAGATCTGCTTGTCACTTGCTTGACCTTAACAATTCGAGCATGTCGCTTAGTTGCTGGTAATATGTGCGTCTCTGATCAGGAGCAGTAGTGGTGGGAGCATCATAACCATATGTTGAAATGCACTCTTTGGGATTCGAATAATTCACATCTGGAAACATGCGTGTTTCGTTCATCATCCTTAAACAACTCATATTCATGAATCCCTTGAGCAGGATGGGCTGCTCGCCATGAAGAAAATTATAACTGGGTCCCACCTGTAAGGTCATGTGCTGTTTATCTTGTTATGAGGTCAGCATGTCATGCATATATTGTTGTAATGCATGTGCCTGGTGTACTCTTCTGAGATGGGTATATTAGGCTTTTGTACTGGGCTAGTACTTTCTGTTATAGACGCAGAAAGAGCAAAAGGCTAAGTTGATCTCTGTCGGCTTTGAACTCAGAGTGTAAAGAGCCAGAACACATATCAGGAAGCATTTTGTCTGATGCTCAAACAATACTACTAGTTCACTTTTTGTATTGCTTCTACTCAAGGTACAACGCCTGAAATTTGAGATAGCCAGTTAGTCGATTAAATTGACCCCCAGCACTTGACTGACACTGTATCTTATCTCCCCGAAGGTGGGGTGAAAGGCAAAGTTAACCTCAGCAGTTTGAGTTGATTTGAACTCAGAACAAAAAGGCAGAAAAAATAACTCAAGGTATATTGCCCGATGCTTTAATGATCCAATCAGTGCACCAAATAATACAATTTTAAAGTGGAGTTGTGGGTACTGTATATTGAAACCAGCAGAGGACTTACACTTGTTATTTAAAATTGCATTATATTAATTTATTTGTTCTCTAAAAAAATCGTCCCATAAAAAGTACACATTTTTATTCATACAGTTTATTTCCAATAGTTACGTTAATTTATTGTGTGTTAAGTGACTGAACAATTTGATCACCAAATCAAATGCCTTATGGTAATGATTTTCGGCCTTCTATTGTCTAAAATCAAATGCTGCTGGTTCGACATTGCCACATTAATTACTTTTAATGATTTGTTTTACATTTTATAGCATATAAGACTTTTCTTCTCAACAAAATGTCAGAAAAAACATTATCCGTAAGCTAATTATGTCCTTAACACCTACTATTGTTTTCTGCCTTTGAAGATGATTAAAGTTTCTCTTACTGTGTTTTGGTTGAAGATCAACTGTAGTGGAAGCTTGGTTTTTATAAAATGCATTCTGCTTTGTTTTTCCTCTTGCATGTTTTATTACTGTAACCATGATACATCTGCCAATGATAATTGCTTCATGTTCAGCTGTACCACTAATATTTATATACAGTAATATCCAACTTAAAACACCTTATAAGAACACCGAATACTGCGTTATTAGCTTTGAGAGATCCTCTCATATAGGCGCCTGGTGCATAAAGACACACACATTGATCATAGTGGACGAGAATTTTCTGTCATGGACGCCGGCGCAATATCGGTGTTATAACAAGGCATCCATGTTAATACTGCTTCCGTCACTAAAGATTAATATATACAGTAATGCTTTCTGTCTTAGTAGAAGGTCATTTTGTAATGTTTTGTAATGTACAACCAGATTGTTTTAAGTATTAAATGCTTTAAAGCACAAGACAGCTTTTTTTGCTGAATATGCGCTTCTAAGATGAGTGTGTTTCTAATATGTCGGTGTGTCGTTTTACCATCAAATACGGTAGTAAAAGATGGATGAACTGCGTCCGAGACATTTTCCATTCTGTCTAAGCTTGGTAGATGTAAGCTATCCTCGAACTGAAGATCAAATATTTGTTAAAAGCACGCATGGTGACAAGTATTAAACTGAACAAAGTTAATCATTCAGGTGTTAAGATTATGTTCACTTATGAACTGGAGCTATTTCAACCTATTATAGACCTACATTAGACTGATCTTAATGTAAAAAATCATTAAGATACTGAAGACGATGGCTGTGGTTGATAAGTTGATTAGAACATCACATGATAAATGCATCTCATAATTTAGCTTCCATCATTTCAATGTCATTATTTAATGCCAACTGTTAATGAAAGTCTTCGGAATATACCGTGTCGATTGTACCTACTTTATATTCTGGTATGAAATGAATTTACCATTAAATTAGCATTTTGTCTAGGGACAAAGGAAGAGGCTATATCCATGAGATAAGATGACCATTCGAGAAAGTTGGTGAGATTGATACAGTTAATTTTCCTCTTTACGTTCAAATGTATTAATTTGAAGATGCTAAATGCAATCAAGTATTAATATACATAAACATACATAAGATGGCGAACTAGCAGAGTCGTAAGTACGTCGGACAAAATGCTTAGCGGCATTTCATCCGTCACTATATTCTGAGTTTAAATTCCGACGATATCGACGTTGCCTTGTATCATTTTGTAGTCGATAAAATAAGTACCTGTTGAAAACTGGGGTCGATTTAATAGACTCAGCCCTCCCACAACCCTGTTGGCCTTGTGCCAAAATTCTAAACCAATATGCAGAAACACATAAACGCGTGCGCGCGTAGGTTAGAATAGAGACGGCTGATGAAGGAATATTCCAAGTGGCTTTCCGTTTTCCTATGTGTTCGTTCCGTTGTCTGTAGTTCGTTGTTCTAACGTCCTGTACCCTGATATGCATATATATATACACATGTAGATGTAAGTATGTACATATATGTGTGTATACATGTATATATATTCTTTGTATTATTATTATTATTATTATATATATATATATATATATATATGAAATAATAGAAATAATATTATTAGGGATAAAAATCCAAATTTACAGGTAAAAACTCAATTAAATTCAATTTATTAAAAATTAAAATTAAATTAAGCTTCAGATATGTGACAGTGGATTTTCATCGATGAGTTCATGAACCTTGGTTCTTTTCCCTAAAACTATATACATATATATATATTCTAGACAACTTGAACATGCAAGTAATACCAGTCGAAAGCTCCGCATACCGAAAGCCAGTAAATGTATGGGGTCATCAGGAAAGAATGCACGCCGTTCCGGAGTCTGCCTCTCGACGGCAGCATTGCGCCCCGCCAACCCTCACTGACATGAGGCCCCACTTGCTAGATCAACTGGTTATCAAATATAGCTCAATATTCTTCTAGCCGCATATCGTTAATGGTGGTATTTACAATTAGTTAGGTGTAATGATAACTAGGGCTATAATAGGTTAAAATTACTCAGTGCATGAGTGAATATAATCTGTTAACAACTGAATGTTCAGTTTAATACTTGTCATCATGCGTGCTTTTAACAAATATTTGATCTTCGGTTCGAGGATGGCTTACATCTACCAAGCTTAGATAGAATGGAAATTGTCTCGCACGCAGCTCTTCCATCTTTTACTACCGTATATTGCAATATATATATATATATATATATATATATATATTTGCATATATATATATATATATCAACGGCCATTGAACTTTCAATTCACAAACCTTTCATATTTTACATTTTTTCTGGACTCTTAACTTTCTGTAAGTCGCACTGTATATATACATAAACGGCACAAAAACGCAGTAGAGGACAATAAAACATTCAGACAGATAGACGATACAAAAGCGGAC
>NC_068987.1:78279074-78284986 GCF_001194135.2 Octopus bimaculoides
TATATATATATATATATATATATATATATATATATGTTACAGAGGACCACTCGGCTTTCGCTTATAAACCACACACACACCACACGCACGCACACGCACACACGCAGATACACACAGGCACACGCACGCACGCACACTCACACTCACACACATGCACTTGTATATATGTGTGTGTGTGTATTGCTTTGAAGCACCGTATCGTGAAATCGCTGAAGATTCTGAGTATTTTAGAGGAAAAGGAATAGAAAAAACGAAACATTTCTGTCGGTACTATAGGAATTATTGACTTATATAGATAGAAATAGAGTTTCCTGACCATTTAGATAAAATTGCGTGTTGAACTTTACAAATAAGTTAGGAAACAATTGGTATGTGTGAATACTGTCAAGAGTAATAGGTTTGGCTTCGTTACTTTTGCTCTTGTTTGGTTTTAATTTACTAAATTTCACATTGTTCTAACTTATACTTAGTGAAACACCTTAAGAAAATCCTACATTTTCGAAGTTGATAGCTGTAGGAAATCATAGTAAAGTATTTTACTTTAAAACCTAAACGAAATGCATGCTGAAGTCTGTGATATCTTCTTTAGCACATCGTGCTTTACGAAACCTTAAATCCATAAGTGATATTCCTGAAAAAAAGAAAGATTAAAAGGAATTAAAATTGTATTTTGTTTTCGATTAAAGAATTAAACTGATAACAGTTTAGGAAACAGCTTCATAGCACATTGATTATGAATAATTAAAATAATTAATCCAAATTTACATAAAGTCAAAAGCTGGACAGGAAGATAATACATTCTTTAGTATTAACAGATATACCTTCATTTTCTTAATTATATTAAAGAATGGTTTGAATTTTAAATACAGCTCTAATATTAATTAAAATATTTAAATTATTGTTAATATTATGTAAGATATTTGAATAGTATTTAGAATATTTAAGAGGTTTATAGAAATTTGAAATTAGAAGAAATATAAAAATAAAATGAAATGTGGTAGTTTGCAGAGGGAGATAAAGAGAGAGAGAACGAGTGAGAGAGAGAGAGAGAGAGAGAGAGGGAGGGAGAGAAGGGGAGAGAGAGACAAGAGACAGTCAGAGAGAGAGAGAGAGAGGGGGGAGAGAGAGGGAGAGAGAGAAAGAGCGAGAGAAAGAGAAAATGAGATAGAGAGACGAGAATGAAATAATATATATTAGTATAAAATATTCATATTCAAACAGTTTCAGAAAACAAGAACAGAATATTACAAACAGAAGTAGTTTCCTCAATAATACATATTTTGAAAGATTTAACAGAGCCTAATTCTCAATAGTTTTTGCCAATGCAATTTTCGCTGTAATTCTATTTGGATTTATTTAAAATATTCAGCTCCCATAATATCAAATGAAATGTATGAATCGTTGTATAAATCGAATTATCTGCTATACCAGAATTAGTTTTAAACCATTTATCTGTCGTTGTATAGTTCTTTTTCTCAATTTGAAAGTGAATCTTACAACTACAGCTTCGTTCTAAAATCCTGTTATTCAGATTTCTGGTTTAGAAATAAAAACTACAGATTTTCAAGTTCGACAGCAGCTACAACAATTCCTTAACTTTGGTGAAGCGATAGCGTGGTTCAAATAAACTGGGATGTAGTAAAAACGAAACTGAATATTGTGATTATAGACATGAATTGCATACAATTAACTTTCAGTTTCTCTCTTTCGGTTTTTTTTATCCACAACCTAACATTATGTCATATGTTTGCATACTGTAAATGCCAAGAAGATACTTTTAGCAGCCATTTAACCTAAGATTGTATTTTGATCTGATTATATTGACTAAAGAACTTTCATATGAAAACCATTTATGAATACGGTCTTTTTCTTGTTGAAATAAATGTTATCAAGACATCAAAGTTATATTGATAGTTAAAGGTCATTTTTTTCCTCATTTTTTTTCGACGATTTATAAAGATGAGTCACTGAAGTAGTTAAGTACATAGACTATCATTTTCTACATATAAGAGGTCAGCTAAAGCTAAGATTGTTAAATATCTTTTTAATTAAAAATTTCATTAAAATAGAGGACTAGTTCCTGGTCTCTATTTTCAGCTTTCACAATAGAGCTAAATTATTATCGAAGAAAGGTAGAACTTTATGACCTAGTTTTATTCTTGTCTAGATCTACTTCAAAATATTTTTGCTGTTTGTTGCTCTTAAAAACAGCATCAGTAACGTATGATATTAAAAAAAAAAATCTTATACCTTTTCCCGATCCGGAGAAGAATATTTAGTGGCGTAACTGTAAAGTAGAAGTGAATTCTGGATCAGGGTAGTGGAACTGAACACAAGCACTGAAAAATATAACTCCAACAAGACTAAGTCATATATACCTATAAATTTGCAAAATCAAAGATTCATAAGCTTGGACAATGAGAATGGTCCTTCATGTCCCTTGCTACAGATTATTCCGTGGCTCGAAAATGTGATATCCTGGACAAGAGCTTACATCTACTTTAAACTACATTTTACTGTTGTAATTTTTCGTCTTCAGTTATAAAATAATGTTTTTAAGATTAACTCGAACGTCTCACGGTAATTTCTTTTTCACCTCAGCACCTAATTACTGAAATCCTACAGAAACGACAGTTTTGCATCTCAATTTCATGAAATAAAATTGTTCTTATGTAAAAAAAAAAAAAGACTAAAATACTTAGGTCTTTTATCAGAACGCCCCAAAACAAACAGGCAGTCGAGAAATTTATCGCAAGCTCAAGAAATCTAAATTAGGAATTATTGGACCGTTGAAGGTGAGTATTTGCAGTAGAGATTTTATTGATTCTGAATAAATGAGACGCTAAATCGCTCCAGATAGGTTTTAAATATAGATTAGTTGATTACTGAATTCAAATACATGTCGTGGACTTGCTCGTCATTTTATGTTTCGCCGTTTTCATTGTTCGCTTATTTAGAAGTAAAGGTGATTTCTAAATTAAACACAATACCAGATACTTCTGCATAAGGTTACAATCGGTTATATGAACTCTTATGCTTTGTTGAGTTTTACTTTATCGACACCGGAGGGATTTTACAGAAAAAGTATCTCATTGGGATATGAAGTCAACAGTAAAGAGACAAAGTTAACTGGCGCAAAACATTTTATATTCAGAAATACCAGACGTAAAAATTACCTGAGAAATTTGTCCTAGGTACATGAGAAAAACTGGCGTTGTATATGAACATAAATCTTACTTCACATAACTAGCGGGAATAATTTGTCTATTATATTGAATTTTTTCAGCGATATTAATTGAGAGAAGTTTTCATCTAAAACCTGTTTAACATCACAGAAATAAAGTTGTGTTTAAATCACAACTTTAGTTCTATGATGTTTATATCACTGCATCATGAAACTTCTCACACCACACAGTAATACTACATTTGCTATATTTTAAATACTGTTCAAATATCTTATTACATAACTAAAAATTAATATAATGAAAAAATATATTACTCAGTACTAATTTATTAAACTTTTAAAGGAAAAATTTAGCAGCGACTTCGAAGCATAGATTTGCTTGCCTTCGTCGGGCTGTATTACGCTTGGGTTCTGTTTGGCTTTATATAGTCTTTGGCAAGTGTTTTGGGTAGGATGATGAAGGTGGGACCATGTAAAATGATAATTTCAGATAGCCCCACCTTCACTCATCTGTAGAAAGGGAATACTTTTATTATATCATCAGTTATTAGGTCGGTGATGATTATGTCATTTGAAGTATAGCATAAACTCTCGAAGGCGAGCAAACCGAAACTTCGAAGTCTCTGTCAATCTTTTCCTTGTAAAAGTCTAATATATATATATATGAAACACTGTTTATGTGTATATCTGAGTACACGTAAAATCTTCATATTTTAGATATTTTTAGATATTTAAGATATTTTCGAAAAAACAAAAAGAAAAGTTATTTTTCAAACGCCATGGGACATACCTCGAAGCGAAAAAACAAAGGAATGCAGCATTTGTCCATTTTCTTGGCTCTGGGCTGCTATAATTTTCTTTTATCTCAGCCAAATTCCTTATAGGGTGATGTATATTAGCTTCGGGGTACTAAGAATTTCCTATGCTTTTTCCTTACAAGCAAAGAATGCCTGTTGGGGATTCGTAATTTCATATTCTCTATTTTGTTGATATAATTATGGATTCTTCTCAAGCTATAAAGAGAACTCGATTTGCTATTTGCTTTGTGTGCATTTCTTTGATGAAGAAAAGTGGAACGAAACAATATCGGTAATGTGGAAGTGATTTTCAATCGGATCAACTGCTTTTCGCGTTGGTAGATTCTAATAAATAAATGAATAAATGATAATAATAATAATAATAATAATAATAATAATAATAATAATAATAATAATAATAATAATAATGATAATAATGAACAATAATCATAATAATAATGATGACAATAATGGTAACAATAATGATAATAATAATAATAATGATAACAATAACGATCATAAAACAACAAAGAAGATACCTTTCTATCTTTTCATTTAATTATCTATTTTTTGCGACATAGTATAAAGTTTTCTTTAATAGATGTATTGAATATCCTTCCCACTTATTATTTTTATTATTATTATTATTATTATTATTATCATCATCATCATCATCATCATCATCATCATTATTATTGTTGTTGTTGATGATGTTGTTGCTATTATTATTGTTATTTGAAACAATAATAATAACGATAATATTGCTGTCCATTATCACTGCTGTTGCAGCTGTTATTATTATTATCATTATTATTATCATCATTATTATTATCATTATTATTATTATTATTATTATTATTATTATTATTATTATTATTATTATTATTATTTGTAGTAGTAGCAGTTGTCTTAGAAATAGAGGTAGAAATAGTAGTAGTAACTATCACATCACATCGCATCCCAGATATATATATAAACGGGACATTTCTCCGTATTATTGTCTAACGCTTAAATTGGACCCAGAATTGAATATATATGTTTAAACAATCGATGTAATATGCCTCCGGAATTCTCATTCCCCGAGGGTGAAATTTCAATGATACCTAATCTGCTTTTGGCGGGCGAATTGAATTGATAAATACTTTTGCATCATCCCTTTCCTCATTCAAGAAGCAATTGGTTAAATATATTTTTTATTTTCTTTCATTTTTGTTGTTGTTTTGGTGGTGGGCGGTAAATAAGCATTTATCTTCGGCTGGAAGGATACACGAGAGAACAAGTACTCTATAAATGAAACTAATGAATCATTCTGTCGCTACTCAGAGTTTGTCAGTATGTGCGAAACTTGAGATATTTTGGCGCCTGGAGAATTACATATATACGCGCACATATACATATATATTTATACACACACGTATACACACACACACGTATACACACACGTATACACACACGTATACACACACATGTATACACAAACACACGTATACACACACACACGTATACACACACACACACACACACACACACTCCACGCTCTGCGCTAGCGATATAAATAAGAGTGAATTCTGCACCAAAAGACCAATATGAGTGTTTTTTTCATGGTAACTACAACAGTATAGTTTATTCTAATAGGACATTCACGTATAAGTGGAGATAAATATTACCTCTTGATATAAGCACACACAAACACACAGACACACACACACAAACCCCCCCCCCCCATACACACACGTGTCTATATATGTATGTATGCTTTTCAGTTTTATTTCAAGATTTCTTGCCAATATAGAGAGAAGTGGTGTCTAGCTTAGACCCAAGGAATTTCAACATCAACAAAGGGTATTTTTGCATGTATGCATGCATGTATGTATGTATGTATGTATGTATGTATGTATGTATATATATATTTATATATATATATATATATA
>NC_068987.1:78285246-78286177 GCF_001194135.2 Octopus bimaculoides
TATGTATGTATGTATGTATGTATATATATATTTATATATATATATGTATGTATGTACGTATGCATGTAAGTACACTGTGTAGTAAAGTTTTCAACAAGTAGTATCAAGAGAGTAAAGATATAATAGAAACCACAAAAAGCCTTGTGAAATGCTGCTAGCCAGAGTATTCTGGCCGATATATTAATCGATATATTAATCGAGCTGTAACTGCTTTCCGTGCAATCGACGTTTGAATGAGCATTAAGAAAAAGACAGAGAGAATCAAAGGAAATATAATTAATTTCATAGAAAATATAATCAGTTCCTTACAGATATCAAAATTTCCTAAACCAACACTAAGATGATTTATGATGTATCCGTTACGATATTTCCACTATGATATATTTTTTAAAATGTGGATATATACAAATCTCGCTCTTAGTATTTACACTATTTCTGACGTCTTATAGAAGATATAGTCAAGTGAGTATTGGGAACATCTTTTGATCTGTTATTACAGGGTTTGGTCCGAGAAAAAATCTTCCATTTGATGTTTTAGCTGAAGTTCTCGTCCCAAAGTTTCCAGACTAATGACGAAAGGATTGCATTATGTCTCTTCTCGGGGTGGTTAATTGTTCAAAATGGCTGTTGCATCTGGATTTTAGAACTTCATAACATATATTGAGTATTTATTCTGTTATGTGTCCTTCCAATCGAATATAAATACTTATTTACCTGCAAAACAACGAAATGGAATCAAATTTCTATCCCTATAATCGTATATATATGTATGGACTTACGTAAAGCAAATGAAAGCTATATTGTGATCGAAGAGCTCTCCGCTGTCTCGCATCTATCTTTGATATTTGATATTGTAATCAGTCCTATAATTGTAGCGAAGTGTCTTAAAGCTAAATCTCAAAAAAAAAAAAAAAAAAAAAAAAAAAAAAAA
>NC_068987.1:78286608-78288522 GCF_001194135.2 Octopus bimaculoides
ATATATATATATATATATATATATATATATATATATATATAACAAGCATATATTGCATAATATAAAATATATTGTATAATAAGCAATATATAATATGCAATATATATTGTAATAATAAGCAATATATGATATACATGTTATATAGCATGTTATGTAACACAAAGGCCATAATATATAATACAATATATATTGTTAAACTTCATATCACATATTCTACCAAAATGCATTGTATGTACGTGCAAAGTTATATATTATGCAAACTATCGCTCAAAGATTATATAATATACCATAACGAGTATAAAACATTATATAACATAGACTTCGCAATACATAACTTTGCGCACATTTTAATATTGGTAATATAGTCATCCAAATGTGTAACAGAGACACACATATATAATACATTATAAACTATCATTACAATTATGATGTCATATATTGCAGAACAATATGTAATACAATTTATTCATCAAATCTGTATAGCATGTATGTAATAATGCATCATATTACATATCTACTATAACAATTGACAATACATATAAATAATAATATATTGTATAACATATGCATTATAATTTTTTAAATAACATAATAACATATATTCTCGTTATACGTTATTTATTATAATCCATATTCATAATAAATTATAAAATATGCATTATATATACAGTGATCCCTCGCCATCTCGCGGTTCACTTATCGCGGTTTATCATTTAAGCTTAAGTCGGTTCCTCCGTGGTGTTCTTTGCACCTATAATAAAATAAAAATATACAAATCATAAAAATGATAAAAAAATGTACAGTACTGTTTCTACTTCGCAGATTTTCACCTATCGCGTGGGTTTTTGGAACTTAACATCCGCGATAGTCAAGGTATTACTGTAGTATACATAAATAGTTAACATAGGCGCAGGAGTAGCTGTGTGGTAAGTAGCTTGCTTACCAACATCATGGTTCCGGGTTCTGTCCCACTGTGTGGCACCTTGGGCTTCTACTATAGCCTCGGGCCGACCAAAGCCTTGTGAATGGATTTGGTAGACGGAAACTGAAAGAAACCCGTCGTATGCATATATATATATATATATATATATATGTGTGTGTGTGTGTGTGTGTGTGTGTGTGTGTGTGTGTGTGTGTGTGTGTGTGTGTGTGTGTGTGTGTGTGTGTGTGTGTGTGTGCGTGTGTGTGTGCGTGTGTGTGTGTGTGCGTGTGTGTGTATGTTTGTGTGTCTGTGTTTGTCCTCCCACCATCGCTTGACTACAGATGTTGGTGTGTTCACGTCCCCGCAAATTAGCGGTTCGGCAAAAGAGACCGATAGAATAGGTACTAACCTTACAAAGAATAAGTCCTGGGGTCGATTTCTTCGACTAAAGGCGGTGCTCCAGCATGGCCGCAGTCAAATGACTGAAACAAATAAAAGAATAACATTTACAGTTTAATATATTATATAAGTTAATATACTTTCAATTACATTGTTTTCAACTTTACAATATTTTAATGTAGTTATATAAAGAATACAGTACGAAGTTATAACAAATGAATATGACAACTACATACTCAGTAGCAAAGGTTAACTGTCCAAGAATATACCAATCTCTATAATTGATCGAAATATCCCTACCTCATTCTATGAACATTGAATGAACGATTAAGTCCATCTAATCGGGATTCAAACTAAAATCACAAACGGACAGATGAATACCAACAGTGTTCTAACTAATCATATTCTATTAAAGTACCATTCCGTATTCTCTCTTTCTCTCTCTCTATTTCTCAATATAGATATGTGTGTGTGTGTGTGTGTGTGTGTGTGTGTGTGTGTGTGTGTGTGTGTGTGTTAAGGTACATGGCTTAGTGGTTATGGTATTCGGCTCGTGATCGTAAAGTCGTGAGTTCAATTCCCGGTGGTGTCTT
>NC_068987.1:78288532-78291884 GCF_001194135.2 Octopus bimaculoides
TACATGGCTTAGTGGTTATGGTATTCGGCTCGTGATCGTAAAGTCGTGAGTTCAATTCCCGGTGGTGTCTTTTTCTTCCTTGAGCAAGACACTTTATTTCACGTTGCTCCAGTCCACTCAGCTGGTAAAAATGAGTAGGACCTGCATTTAAAAATGGGCCAGCCCTGTCACACTTTGTGTCACACTAAATCTCCCTGAGAACTGTGTTAAGGGTACAGGTGTCTGTGGAGTGCTCAGTTGCTCCGATCAACGGAACAGCCTGCTCGTGAAATTAGCGTGGAAGTGGCTGAGCACTCCACAGACATCTGTACCTTTAACACAGTTCTCAAGGAGATTCAGTGTGACACAAATTGTGACAAATCAACTCCAGGACTTAGCCGATTTGATCGGCTAAAGGTGGTGCTCCAGCATGGCTGCAGTCAAAATGACTGAAACAAGTAAAAGCACAAAAGAATAAAAGTTCTTATGTACATATACATACACATATATAATGTTTTATAAAACATATATGTGTGTCTGTGTATACGTTGAATGTGTGTTATTTTTGAAACTGAGTAAGTCACAATGGTGGCTGTCTTGTTTTCAAATTTTCACACAGATATAAACGTGTGTATGTGTGTGTGTGTGTGTGTAGCCCTACGCTTAGATTTTTTGTTGTTGGGTTCAAGATAGTCTTTGATTAAGAAGACTTGTGTGGACCAAAGACATTTACACTGTGATTATCAGGTTTTATTTCTTCATATATTAATTTTAGAACTTCATCTTAACATAACAAAAACATTTGAGACCTATTTGTAGGAAGTCGAGCAATGGTTCAATTCAGAGTGACAGTGCTTGAGAAGTTTTAGAGCAATAAAACAGAATTTGTAACGTCCAAAATTTTTTCCATGTAAATCTAAATGCCATGATTTTCATACCGCATTTAGAAGTGAGAAATTTAAAGAGGGAAATGTAACAAGTTGATATGAATTTTAGTTGAATACTTCCGCCTTCAAGACAAAGCTGTTTTAAAAAATAGTATTTTGCAATTCTGCGATAGTTTTTCGTAATCATGATCATCAAAGTAAATCACTTCATTACTTCACAATTAGCTCCTCACCAACAAAAGGTAGTTTTCTTGAGACCGCACTGACTAATTTGTGAAGCGTTGTTGTGTTTGTGAGGAGAGAAACAGGTGTAACGTCTAAAACTGTTTCTCGATATGGTCACATAATTGGTGCGGGCGACAGAGAAGGTATTCAAGAACTGAATATTGACTATATACTCTTCAAATTTACAGTTATGCTTCTGCTTACAGTGATTAATTATTTCTTTTGTATCAAGTGCTACATCCTTGCAGCTATATATATTATTCCACTTGTAATAAGTGCTACATCCTTGCAGCTATATATATTATTTCACTTGTAATAAGTGCTACATCTTTGCAGCTATATTGACCGAACTGTTCTCGTATCTGTTACCACAGTCCACTTCTTATCTCAGAAGATACAAAACACCGTCACTTCAGTACGTTGTCCGTTATCAACGCACTAGATACAATAGAATAAATTTATGTACCTCCGTGTTAAATTACTGTAACGACATAATTTACTGCTTTCACTGCGATTCGAAACACAACAGGTGACATGCTTCGATTCTCATACTGCATTTGACATAGTAAACTGCTAAAGAAACATTTATGCAGTATGTGATTGGGCTAAGATCAAACTGAAACATAGTTCTCAGATATTATTGAGCTTGTTTCCATTTTCTTACTTTACTTTAGGAAATATCAGTGTTATATATCAACTATTCACCTACAACTATAGGAGGTATTTGCATGATACCTCGACATTCTACAAATAACAGTCACACGTAGCCAATTCACTTTGTAATTACACGTCTTAAAGAGCCAAGACGGCATTAGATAATGCATTCATAAATATCGAATATATCGAAAGGAATGGTCACAGCCGGAATGCAAAAATGATCTAACAAAACAGACCAACAACAGCCACAAGGGTGCTTCTATGCGGTCATTCGATCTTATAGAAATAGCAACCAAATCTCCCTCAAGTTACACTCCTTGATTTAAAAGGTGAAGGGGAGTGATTATTGTCGTCTGGAAGTATTCTACCTGAAAAGCAATGGTAACAACTTCATCGCTTTAGAACAGACTCGAGGCTAAACAATGCACAACAACAACAACAACTAGAAGTTTCGGTATCGATGTATGATAATTCAAAGACTAAAACAGAATAAATTGGAAGTTGTGATGTTCATGGATTTCTCTTTCTCCCCTTTCTAGTTCAAAGCATTTGTGACATAATTGAAATAAAAAAGAGTTGAGTGTATATAAAGCATTTAATATGATGCTAACACATAAGACGTTGAATTCAAACTCCTCGCGGGTATTTCGGTCTGTATTTGAGCAATGTACTTAATCGTACGTGCTTCAGTTTGTTTAACTATTTAGGCTACGTAGCAGATTTTCTGGGAAATACCACCGGTGGTAATTTGGCGTTCTATTCAAGATGTAGAGCCTTTATAACCGAACCAAACAACCCTTGATTCCTTTGAGTTCTTCAGGCTTTTATTTTTGGGGAAAATACAGACATGATTGGAAGAATATATTTCCCACCATGACGATGACTATGATGGTTATTACGATGGCTACGGTAATAATGATAACGATGGTGGTGATGAGAATGGTGATGATGTAATACAGTAGTGAAAAGAAATGCTTCAAAATCTATGTTCATTTCGGGAAGGTCTCGTTGTCCCTTAAGCTAGTGGATTACTTCCCTTACATTGTGTTTTAATGCCCGTAAGGTGGGCGGCACTGCATGCAACATCAGCCTAGTAAAAGAAACGTTAATAGATAAAGCAAGGAACAAAGTGAGGATACAACAGAACATGCATGCCTGCCTCGTCTGACTAAGCCAACTGCCAGCGGCAAGCTTGTTTTTGAATCTAGGAGGCAACATAGCAGTGGCAGCAAGCAGCCTTGAAAATTCGCTAGAGCTGTATCTATCTATTACAAGAGATGCATCTGTTGGGCGAAAACAAATGAGGAAGAAACAGAGAGAGACAGAGACAGAGAAAAAAAAAGGGGAAGAGGGAAAACAGAGAGAGATAGAGAGAGAAGAGAGCGGAGTAAGAGAGAACGAATTTTATTGTGCATATGAGTGTGTACGTATGATGCAAGTCTTCATTGCATCTTCTGTTAGCAGAAGAATAATTCGAATAACTGTATATACGTATCTATCTATCTATCTACCTATCTATCTATCTATCTATCTATCTATCTATCTATCTATCTATCTATCTATCTATCTATCTATCTATCTATCTATCTATATATATATATATA
>NC_068987.1:78292019-78295121 GCF_001194135.2 Octopus bimaculoides
ATAGCAGCATACCAAAAACGTGAGCGGGCAAGACATTAGTGGTCGACGTTATTTTTAAAATGTACCTTAATCCCCTGAGATTGCAGATAATATTTCTGAATCTCTTTGATTCTTTAAATGTGCTGGCCCCCTGATAATTAATCGATATTAATTAATATATTAATATATGAATAATTACCAGATCTTATAATATATATATATATATATATATATATATATATTTGTTGATTAGTTATTTTGGTAAGTCATTTTATGCGCCAAATGGGTGTCTGTAACAAGAAAAAGATTCAGAATAATCATATAAAGAGAGAAACAGAGACATAAGCATACTCTCAGGAATATACACACTTCAAAACGTGTTTGTGTAGGTATTTTAATAATTCTGTTTAATAGAATCAGGCATATATAACGCATATAGATAGATCCCTTCATCATTCGAGCTTTCTATCCAGAAATCATCTTCAATATATATATACACACTAACAGTCATCTGTATATTTAAGTGCATATGTATACAAAACCCACCTATCCGAGCGCGAGAGCGCGTACACACACACACACACACACACACACACATACACACACACATACACACAAACACACACACACACACACACACATACACACACACACACACACACACACCGAAGTGATTATGTGTTACTGCATCTGTACATGCATGATGATTAATGTTAGATATATATATTATATAACGATATATATAATCGGTATATGTTGCAAATCTATATGTATGTCATATATACAAAAATACTTATATGCATATATGTGTGCAGAGAGAGAGAGGGAGAGAGAGAGAGAGAGATAGAGAGAGTGAGAGAGAGAGAGAGAGAGAGATAGAGAGAGAGAGAGAGAGAGAGAGAGAAAGGTAGAGGAGTAGGAGGAAGATATATAAATATATATTTATGGTAATTTTCCGAAAGATGGTATCAGGTATTTATCTCAAATAATATATTTATATGGACATAATACAACATATGGTTAAGGCGGCGAGCTGGCAGAATCGTTACTGCGCCGGGCGAAATGCTTAGCGGTAATTCGCCTGCCGTTACGTTCTGAGTTCAAATTCCGCTGAGGTGGACTTTGCATTTCGGGGTCGATAAATTGAGTACCAGTTGGGTACTGGGGTCGATGTAATCGACTATCTTCCTCCCCAAAATTTCGGGTCTTGTGCCTAAAGTGGAAAAGATTATATAACATATGTAACGTTTTTATCTTGAAGAATAGCAGGATATCAAAATATAATTTAGATCAACATTAATTAAGCTAATTTGGTAAAAGCGATAATCATTTAGTAAATAAACAAATGATGTATATAAAGAAAGATTAACTTTAAATAATTTATAAAACCTTTTTAATGTTCATAGATTTATAAAGTAACACGAAAGATCTAATTGATATTTCGACTACATCCATTGTGCAAAAAATACTTATATTTCGATAGACTGTTTTAAATAGAGCATTTTATATCAATTATGTAGCAAGGATGGCCAAAGAAATGGTCATCAATAATTATTCTTCCTGTCTTTTATATTATTCGTGCCCTTGACTGAAATTAATTTCTGTTGCTCTCTCTCAATTTCTCTCTCTCTCTCTCTCTCTCTCTTTCTCTCATATATCTATATTTATCTCTCACTGGATGGAATGTTTTTTTTTGTTGATTCTACCAATATTATATCTGTAAACTATATATATATTTATATATAAATATATATATATACACATACATGTATATATACAAACACACAAACACATACACACACATATAGCAATCTTCATATCTTACTTAAAGCACATACATCACTGAAAGCGTGCCTATTCAGATATGTAAAACTGAGCTAGTAGCTATATATATATATATATATATATATATATATATAGATCGCTGACCACAACATTCAATTTTTTTTTCTCCGTGTTTTTCTCCTTGTTTTCTCCTTATTCTATCTGTTGAAGAGCGTAGCTCGAAACGTTAAAGACTTTCTCTATTCCCGAGCGTCAAACTAATACATCCTTTTGTTGTTTACACTACCTGTCCTCGTCTGTTGTTGTTTCTTTTTCGTAAATTCTCCCATATATATATATATATATAAATATACATATATGTTGTATATAATAAAGCAAGGCAAAGGGCTTTTTAGATATAAATCGTGCCGCTTACGAGGAGATGGCTTTCCATTTCATCTTCTAGGGGTCGATAAAATAAGTACCAGTTGAGTACTGGGGCCTATGTAGTTGACTTAACCCTCCTCCGACACTACAGGCGTTTTGTTAAAATCTGAAATCAATGTATTATATAACTTAATATACTTTATGCATTTGTTCGACCTGTTAGAAATAGCATGCAAATGTCATCCAAATCACATTCTTTCAACTTAACTTAGGAAAGGGGACACAACAGAATGTAGTCTTATATATCATCCCTAAAGGAACGGGGCAGTAACGGCTGGAATGTTCAAGCAGGGTTAACCTGAAGCTAAACAAGAACAACAGCGACAACAACAGCAGCAACAACAATTGCGATAAAAGCAACGATGACATTATGCATTTTAAAAATTTCTTAGTTGATGAAATATAAAAGTTCCATTGTATTTATACATCGACATTTCCTATTAATATTCCTGCTGTTGTTGGTTCTAGACAGAAAACCGAGGAGGATACACACACACACACACACGCGCGCGCGCGCGCAAATTCGCCGGACATTGACGATCAGGACATTCTATTTTATTTAGTTTTATACCTATTTTACATAGGCACAGGAGTGGCTGTGTGGTAAGTAGGTTGCTTACCAACCACTTGTGGCACCTTAAGCAAGTGTCTGCTACTATAGCCTCGGGCCGACCAAGGCCTTGTAAGTGGATTTGGTAGAAGCCGTCGTATATATATATATATATATATATCTCTAAAATCCACACTATCGACCGCCTTCTTCCTCCAGCCTTTTCCATATTTTTCTCCTCTATGTCACCCTCCCATGCTCACAATACATTGCGCTTTATCATTCAACTTAATCATCTCTTTCATACATTTCTTACCGACACTAAGCTCCGCAAACTTCACTCACTCCTCCATTCCTCTACA
>NC_068987.1:78299441-78305009 GCF_001194135.2 Octopus bimaculoides
CTTAGCGGTTCGGCAAAAGAGACCGATAGAATAAATACTAGGCTTACAAAGAATAAGTTCTGGGGTCGATTTGCTCGACTAAAGGCGGTGCTCCAGTATAGCCACAGTCAAATGACTGAAACAAGTGTAAAATAGTAAAAGAGAGAGAGAGAAAGAGTTTTAATGTTATTGAGAGAATCAGCCTACTTTTCGCCACCAAGCATATTAATAATGTTGGTGGCGTTTGATGCCAAGTTAATCTTGATTTAGAAAGTCTATTATCAAGTGCATTTCAGCTATGACCATCCACTCTTTTTTGTGGTACGTAAGATTGCTTTATCTAATGCGTGTGTTTCCATTTTCTTAAGACTGTAGAATGCGGAAGAGAAAAGCTATTCGTCAAAGCATGTCGAATGACTCAAGAGAAAATGTATATATTGTGTTCGTAATATATAATATTAACATATTGGGGTTGTTTCAGTACATAAATTTCTTCGCTTTGAGTAACTCGCTAAAGGCTTTGGCAAAAGCATGAACTCCATAATTATTGTTCCATATTGGGTTATATGTAATATGGGGCTATGTCCCTAGTTAAAAAGAAAAAGAAAAAAAGATGAATAATGTTTTATGTAATTTTTGCGTTCTACAGCAATGCAACTCATTTACCGATATCACAATCTTCAGTAATCAACAAATATCTTGAAGTTCTGCCTCTTTGTTGATAATTCTAATATTCGCTTACAGCAGGCCTTTAATATGGTTATGATGTGTAATGTGTTTGTCTGCCAATAGTGCCAACAGTAATAGTGTCGGCTGAGGTTGCATCTAGAGAGATTTTTGGCAATATCTAATGAAAAACACTAACAAAGGAATATTTTTAATCGACAAGATTTAGGAAATAGTAAGCCAGTGCTTTTCAAACCCAATTGATAGAGTTCGTGAACAGAACTGGTGAAAACAAAAACATTAAACAAAGCAAAAATCAAAAATCAAAAGCGAAACAAAAAACAAAAAGCAAAAAAGGCAATGATATGAAATGAAATAAGCCATAGGCCTGTTCATATTTGAAAAAAATAGTTTCTTTTATCACATCCAATTTACTGTATAAAAAAGCCTGTGGCAAAACTATGAAAAAACTCCTGGAAGTTCACTTGGAATTTAAATGCTAAAATGTCAAATGTCACAAACTCCTGTTTTAGAATGTTTGTTAGAAATGCTGGTTGATTGTTTGGCTTTGAAATATCATGTCTTATTGAATATAATAATTTTTAAAGTAACTCTTTAAAGCAGTCGAAAGCCTAGAAATCTCTTTCTAAATGAATACTGAAAAATTATTTTACATTCGGATTGATAAAAGTAAGTGGTGAATGTGGTAATAATAATAAGGTGGTTGCAGAGATAGACTTAAAACATTCATGATAAGCTTAAGGCTGGAAGCTTGATCACGGATTAGGATTATTGCTATAGAAATGATTAATTAATCATGTAGATCAAGATGTGTGGTTAAATTTACGATGGGGATTAAATATGGTTATTTCAACAGATATGCTTTAGTATTTCTATGAATATGTATTATGTGTTAGTAAATGATACTATCGATCAAGTTTTCTATATGGTCTATTATGCTTTTAATACTATATTACGAGGACAAGATATACATTTTCTCTTGAGTCATTCGACATGCTTTGACGAATAGCTTTTCTCTTCCGCATTCTACAGTCTTAAGAAAATGGAAACACACGCATTAGATAAAGCGGTCTTACGTACCACAAAAAAGAGTGGATGGTCATAGCTGAAATGCACTTGATAAAACGCTTTCTAATCCAAGGCTAACCTGGCATCAAACGCCACCAACATTATTAATATGCTTGGTGGCGAAAAGTAGGCTGATTCTCTCAATAACATTAAAACTCTCTCTCTCTCTCTTTTACTATTTTACTTGTTTCAGTCATCTGACTGCGGCCATGCTGGAGCACCGCCTTTAGTCGAGCAAATCGACCCCAGGACTTATTCTTTGTAAGCCTAGTATTTATTCTATCGGTCTCTTATGCCGAACCGCTAAGTTACGGATATGTAAACACACCAGCATCAGTTGTCAAGAGATGTTGGGGAGGACAAACACAGACACACAAACATATATATATATATATATATATATATATATATATATAGCTTCCTTAACTCATGCATAATTAACTTTCGATATTGCAGAAATAAATATATTTTCCTGAACTCAACGATTAATATATTCTTTTCTATCACAAACAATGTCTATGACTGCAGTAATAAGACACACTCAGTTCATATTGATGATTCTCATTTTATAGAAAAATTGTCTCTACCAACGCATGCAAACACGAACCTATTTTCCCAACGATACTAAATGCATTTTATCCTTAAGTATGACACTTTATTGTTCATGCCAATAACTCTGATCTTCTCTTGCAAAATATTGTTGTAATTTATAATAACCTCTCTGTAAGCGTGGCAACGGCAGGGTAGTTAACGCTTTTAAAACGGTTGACGTAAATTTACGCACGCAATGTACATGCTTTAAATTGTCCGACGTAATTATACACCACCTGACCTAGAACCGGCCCATCTGCCAACTGATAGGCCGATTAAATGTTTCATGTAAATATTTACAATCCGATAAGCTGGTACTGCCACTCTAGCTCTTCGACGTCGTGTCCTACCTCTCGGGCTCCATGAACTTCGTCGTCGCGTCCTGTTTCGTCAAATTTTCGGTCGTCGCCTCAAGCCACACCAAACTCCATCACCTTACCAGTTGTTTCTTCCGTGTCGGAAGATAATTCGAAGTGAAAGTATTTTCTTAGTTCAGAATCAGGTAATTCCGATAGCAATAATGATATGCCGGTGAATCAAAAGTTCTGGGCGGGCACAGTGAATGGCCCTGGACAACTGAATGCCGTGTGGCGTGCGAGAGACAATTTCGTCCGAGGGCATGGATTTACTGGTACGCTTGGTATAAAGACAAACCTTGAACATGGATGTTCACCATTGGAAATCTTCCACGAATTTTTGACGGATGAAATGGTCCAATATATAGCTGACGAAACGAATGACTATGCTGAAAACCATCCACAGTATTTCAGACCCGGGCATGGCGGTGATTGGTTTCCAACCACGGGGGACAAAATCAAAGTTCTGTTTGCCCTGCTGATACTGATGGGCATCGTGAATAAACCGACCCTGGAGTCATATTGGAATCGTATTCTCTCCGGAAACGATGCCGCATGATCGATTTTTGTCGTGAACCAGGATGACAGGACGAACAGGCTGCACCAGGATGAGAGGCTATACAAAATACGTCCCATCATTGACGAAGGGGCTGAAAATTTCAGAACGGTGTAATTTCCCACACAGGATATTTGTACGGATGAGTTTGTGGAAGTTCAAGGAAAGCTCCGATTCAAACAATACAACCCAACCAAACGTGCCCACTTTGGAGCCAAGGTTTATAAAGTATACCAGTCAACTGGTAGAGCCTATGGGTATACGTGGAATTACAAAATCTACACTGGTCAAGACAGATTGGAGGTATTGTTTTCAGATGTGTTTGTTTGCTTGTTTGTCCGTGGACAAGATATCTCAAGAACCGCTGAATGAATTCAGATGAAACTTTCAGGGATGGTTGGCCCGCATGACTGGCATGAAGTGATTAGATTTTGGGATCGATCCAGTACCGGACAAGGACTCGGGATTATTTTTCCGGAGTTTTACTTAAGTTTTGAGAGCGGTCGGGTTCATTTCTATTATTTCTATAGTCGAATTTACTTCAGATATTCTCATTTTAAAAATCATCTTTGGCTAATCGTTGAGAGGAATTTGGTGTTGCTTTGGCGGAGGTTTGCGCTCTCTGAGTGCTCTTGTTGCATATGCTTTTAGTATTTCAAGACGGTAGTTTGTGTAATTGAAATAGATTTGACTGCTACTTGTAAAATATTTAATATAGAGTCTCTCTCATTGATAGTTATAGATATAATCGACTCTCATTCAGGCTCTCAAATCTGTGTCAGTGTATAGATATAATTAGAAGCTTCAATCAATGACGAATATCAAATGAAAGAAACCGTCATGAACCGTCATGAGAAAGTTCATGCCAGCATCGTAGCCAACATCACGAAACATCAGCTGAGATGAACAGCTCATAACTCCATATGAGTAACACCAAACATCTATGTCAGGTTGTTTACAGCGAACTCCCCGCAGGCTAAAGAAGTGTGTGGTGATTCTGTTGTTGCTGTTGTTGTGTGTGTATGTGTGTGCATGTGTGTGTGTGTGTGTGCGTGTGTGCGTACTTTGGCAGAGATTTAGTTCAGACCAAGAGCTTCAATTCCTATTTGCACATTAAACACTTTGTGTATGCTTAAGAAGTATTGGATGAAAAAAAATTATATTCACTTCTACTATACTTTTATTCATATTCATATTTTATTCATAACTTTGTTTTATATCTAAAGAACAGGTAGATATGATAAAGAAACACTTCAAATTTACGCAATAATAACTTTATTGTATCTAAAGTTGCTACTACGCATGTTTGTTCATGGACGTGTACGTCAGTACGTGTGTGCGTCTTTGAGCAGAGTATTCACATATAAACTGTCATAGCTTGAAAGACTGTTCTCTATTTGAGAGATAGAGACAAACTGAAAGACAAGAAGGAAGGAAACTCAACACACACGCACGCACATACATGCATTTACACATAGAAAGGGATAAGGGGAGAGATAGTGCAAGGGAAAGCATGAAACTGACGTACATATTGTTGATTGTATAGCATTTCATGTACGTGTGCGTGCGAGTTGCGTGCTTCTGTGTGTGTAATATACAAATGAATATCTATTTCCTGTTATCAAACAGATTAGGGAATTGGAAATGTGTTTTCTTTCAAATCATACGATATTGACCGGGGTTATATCATTTTCTTCCGGGTCTTTAATTGGTTCAACTAGATACAGTTGACCCTGACACTTCTGTGTCTATAATTATTATCTGTATACCTTTAGGGGTGTTACTTCTATTCAGTGCAATAATTGCGATTATCAACTTCAATCAGAGCAATACCGATTATTCTTTGATTCAGCACGTTAAGACAATACAGCCCACCTTGTTTGTTGAATCCAATCTATTGAACGTATATTAGGCGTGAATATAGTTCTCGTTTAAATTTAAGCTGCTCTTATCTTCATTCCGAGATGACGTTTTATTTTGTTAAATTAATATAACAACGGGCATTTCATACGTTCCATCTTAGCTAATAATTTATACATTTGCTTAGTCCATCCATCCATCAATCCATTCATCCATCCATTCATTCATCCATCCATCCATCCATCCATCCATCCATCCATCCATCCATCCATCCATTTATCCGTCCGTTTGTCCGACAACCTGCCCGCCTGTCTGCCTGTTTATCTATCTATCTATCTATCTATCTATCTATCTATCTATCTATCTATCTGACGGACGTGCTGTCACATCGGCTGCAGAGGTAAACGTTTATTTGACCTTTTATTGTCCACATTTTGTTGGAATTTTAAAATATTTTTGTTGCGAAGCACC
>NC_068987.1:78305567-78306245 GCF_001194135.2 Octopus bimaculoides
ACTACCACCACCTTTGAACTAGGCAGTACATACACCAACATAAACAAAAATGTTCAAAAGAACATGTCCGCCAGCACAACAAAAACAAATTTCGCAAATGCTCTAAAGGAAAAAAGAACAATAGTGACATTCACACAACAACGAATCAAAGACACAAAATCCCTTCTTACGAAAGAAGGAGATGATGTTACAATAAATATTCCAAAAGATATTATGGAAAAAAAATGCATCATTTATAAACTGGTAAACATAAAAACCAGACGTGTAGAAAATTTTAGCACAGATAAGATCGAAGTTTGTCTTAAACGTGTATGGATTCATCAAAATCATGTCACGAGGGGACGAAAATTTGGAACGGTACAGGTGAGATTCTTAAATGAAAACTTAGCTAAGCAATTTTCGACACTCTCTCCGCACAGATAACTTGGTGATGATACCGAGTTATCTAGGAAAGAGAGTGACCAAAGTAATAATAAAAAATGTGCCATCGGAAGTGGACACCCAATGGCTGATATCGGCCGTATGCCTCGAAATGGAGGAGGCAAATATTTGGGAGATTACGGTCGTAGAGGAAAAGAACTGGGGAGGGAAAAATCTGGAAATCCTTCTCCACATCACGGAGGAGGCTTCACAGAAAATTCCTCCAAGCATTAGACTGGCAGAGGACCACAAGCTGTA
>NC_068987.1:78311206-78313268 GCF_001194135.2 Octopus bimaculoides
AACTCTACATTTGTATTTTGTCCCCTCTGTGTTGAGCCCTGTGTGGCTAATAAAGGAACCTATCTATCTATCTATCTATCTATCTATCTATCTATCTACCTATCTATCTATCTATCTATCTATCTATCTATCTATCTATCTATCTGTTTGTATGTCAGACTTGTTTGGAGGCGTCTTAGCAGCTGTCTACCGCAATTGGCGACAAAACGGGAGTATCCTCGTCCTTGTAAAGCGAGGGGCGGTGGCACTGCTAAAGAAAGATCCAAACAAGGGGAACGTCATAGATAACTCCAGGCCCATCACTCTGCTTCACACAGATTTGAAAATTTTGGCCACGGTGTTAGCCGAGAGGTTGGCGCTTGTCATTGAGAAACTAGTCGAAAAGGCGCAAACGTGCGCCATGCCGGGTAGGAGTATCCATGACAACCTCCATCTGATGCGCTACATCATAGACAGGGTAGTTAAAGAACCTGACATGGGTGGGGCGCTGATCAATTTGGATAAATCGAAAGTTTTCGATAGGGTAGACCATCACTACTTGGAGGCTGTCCTTAGAGCTGATGGTTTCGGTCCCATCTTCCGTGGTCGGATCGCTGCCTTATACAGCGGCATCCGCTCGGTGGTTCGCATAAATGTTCACCTATCCAGACTACGTTCGGTTCGTCAAGGATGCCTCTTCTCGTTGCTTCTATATGTATTGACTCTTGAGCCACTACTGCGGAAGCTGGCGACGCTGAGGTGGCATCCCACGAGAGCTGGGATGCGGGAGGAGCGTGTCTGCATACGCGGACGACGTCACCGTCATAGTCTCGAGCCAAAAACACATCGAAGCTGGTCGGTGAGACACTAAAAGTATATGAAGCGGTAACGGGAGCAAAAATTAACTGGAAAATGGGCTTGCGGCTCGGCACCTGGAGAAGCAAGCCCATGCCCCCCAATAGCATCTCCATCGTGTGTATCTGAAACTCGAAGTTTTATCATGGCTACTGAATAAGTGTCATATTTTTACAGATAAATTCCACTATTTGCATAATATTGAGGTCTCTTTCTTTCTTTTGTTGTCCTTCCTGTCAAATATACATACACACACACACACACATGTATATATATATATATATATATATATATATATATGTATGTATGTGTGTGTGTGTGTGTGTGTGTGTGTGTGTGTGTGTGTGTGTGTGTGTGTATATATACATATGTAAATATACACACATACATATAAATATATATATATGTACATATTGCACATGCATACACGTTTGTGTATGTGTGTGTGTGTGTGGCTCTATGTCCGAGATCATTACTGTCAGCACTGAAAGTTTTGAAATGCTATTACTTAATGTATGAGTCAGCACAGTTTTGTTTAGAATGTAGTGGGGTGTGCTTATACAGTGCAGTTATTATTCCAATAAAATTGTTTGTTTGTCCAGACAGTTCTTCATTTAATCATTAGATGTCCTCAGTTCAGTTTTAATTCACTGATGAAATAAGATTATATCAAATTTATGTTTGTACCAACCCGTTTGTATGAAATATCTGATGGCAGGTGTAATGATTAAATCGTTAAGGTATCGGACTCCGGGCAACATAGTTGTGAGTTACTGTCTTACTTCAGGCATTGAGCTGCATTCCTTAGACAAGCCAATTAAATGTGCCCACCAAAGGCTTCAAGTCTATTTAAAGCACTAAAATAATTTCTGACCATCACTTTTAACTTTCTCATGCTGAAAATATTGATTTCTATCATCTTGTTGCGGGGGAGATGTATAATCGATTAAATTGAACTGCATTATAGGTGCAGGTATAGCTATGCCAATAAGAAACTAATTTGCGATCAAGTGGTTTTAGGTTCAGTCCCAAATTGCGGCACCCTAGGCAAATGTCTTCAACTAACTCCTCAGGCCAACCAATATCTTGTGAACGAATTTGATAGACGAAAACTGTGAGGAAGCCTGACGTACACACAAACACACACACACACACACACATATATGTATGTATGTATGTATGTATGTATGTATGTATGTATGTATATATATATATATATATATATATA
>NC_068987.1:78315294-78316466 GCF_001194135.2 Octopus bimaculoides
TGTTTATATATATATATATATATATATATATATATATATATGTATATGTGCGTGTGTGTATGTATGTATGTATGTATGTATATATGATATATGTGTCTGTATTTGTCTCTCAACTGTTTAACAGGTAATGTTAGTTATTTACGTCCCCGTAAAATACATCGATAGAATAAGTCCTAGCTATCGATTTGTTCGATTAAAGCGTTCAATGTGGTGCACCAGAATAGTCTGTCCAATGACTATAAAAATGTTATCGATAAAAGATATTTGATTACTCCTGCATACGATATGTCGTGTTTGTCTTCTATTCCTTCCCCTGCACAATTTTTCTGATTCATAGATGTAAAAGGTGAAAGATTAGATACCTAAGAGAAATATTTTCTTTGCTAAACGTTAGTATCTCGATGCATTGTTTGCGATGGTGCGCTGGCTCTTCCCGCCACCTCCCTCCTCTGATACTGCTAAATGTGAATTGATGATTTCTTATTTATATACCTTTCACTTGTTTCAGTCACTGGATTGCAGTCATGGGTGGGGAACAGCCTTGAAGGGTTTTAAGATAAACAACCCGATCTCAGTATATGTTTCTCTTTTTTTTTTAAAGATGGTACTCACTTCATTGGGGTCTTTTGCCGAGCCACTATATTACAGAGATGTAATCAAACCAACACTAGTTGGTAAGCAATGGTGGGTGTGACAGGAACAGATGCAAAGACGCACAAACATATTTATGGGTCAATATATATATACATATGTACATGTTTGTATGGTTGTGTGGTAAGTAGCTTGCTTACCAACCACATGGTTCCGGGTTCAGTACCACTGCGTGGCACCCTGAGCAAGTGTCTTCTACTACAGCCTCGAGCCAACCAAAGTCTTATGAGTAGATTAGTTACACGGAAACTGAAAGAAGCCCGTCGTATATATGTTTATATATATATATATATATATATATATATATATATGTGTGTGTGTGTGTGTGTGTGTGTGTATGTGTGTTTGTGTGTGTCTGTGTTTGTCCACCCAGCATCGCTTGACAACCGATGCTGGTGTGTTTACGTCCCCGTAACTTAGCGGTTCGGCCTAAGATATCGATAAAATAAGTACTAAGCTTACAAAGAATAAGTCCTGGGGTCGATTTCCTCGACTAAAGACGGTGCTCCAGCATGGCCATA
>NC_068987.1:78318546-78319291 GCF_001194135.2 Octopus bimaculoides
CTTCTTATTATTATTATTATTATTATTATTATTATTATTATTATTATTATTGAGTGACAGAGCAGTACATGCCATGAAAGTGACACTGGGATAAAATATACGAAGCCCATTATACCCATCAGGACTACCCGTCTGATAAGGGTACACCAGGCACATGCATCACAACCATATGTGCGCGAGATGGTGATCTCATATCAAGACAAACAGCGCATGACCACGCAAGTGGGGCCCAGTTAGAATTTTCTTCAGGTCGAGTAGCCCATTCTGTGCAAAAGGTTCCTGAATAAGATTTGTTTAAGGATGTTGAGCAAAATACCAATATTTCCAAAGGTGAATTATTCAAACCCCCAAAGAATTCCTCTGAACACATGGCTATGATGCTCCCCCACTACTTCTGCTCATGATCAGAGATGCAGCCACCAAGAGATATGCTCAAATGGTTAAGGTCAAACAACTGACAAGCAAATCTGTGGTATTAAGCAGAATATTTGCCGTAGCCCATCTTTTATACCAAGACAAAACAATGTACATGATAACACTTCCAGTCAATTAAGATCAGATGCCATGAGAGCCACTGCTTGGTACTGCATTATTATTATTATTATTATTATTATTATTTTATGTTTGACTTTTGTTTTGCATTTGTACAAGTTGGATCCAAGTCTCACCCAGAGACCTCAAGAGACAACAAGTTAGAAGTTCATGTAGGTGTTATGCCTAGGGTACCATATATTTGGATTTGTAC
>NC_068987.1:78319356-78327210 GCF_001194135.2 Octopus bimaculoides
GGTATCTGAGCTAGGTAGTAATCAGCCCGTTTCGCTTTCATTCCCAGGGCACCTATGACAATAGGTATTGTTTTCGTCTTCAGATTCCACATTTTGCTAATTTCTATAATTATTATTATTATTATTATTATTATTATTATTATTATTATTATTATTATTATTATTATTATTATTATTATTGTTGTTGTTGTTATTGTTATTATTATTATTATTATTGTTGTTGTTGTTGTTGTTTTGTTGTTGATGTTGTTGCTGCTATGTTCATTTTTGTTTAGTGTGTGGCCGGCCCTGAGTAACCAAAGAGTTCCAGCTAAGACCTTAGTATCTTTTGTTTTCTTCACGGTCTGATATATAGTGTAGTCCCTGGACACCCTGATTGAAATAGGATTTGAAGGAAATTTTGCGATAGGTCGAGCGAACCGAGTCTTGTGATCATTAATAAACTTCACGTATGTTGATCGCAGCAGCTGCGGGAGTCGGAATAAATTCTAAAATTTAGATTTGTCCCTCTACATTTTCAGTTGTCAAGACAGGATTTGTGCTTTAAGATTCCAGTGAATTAAAATAGCACTTACATATAAGATGTCTATTAGATAGGTTTACATATATCATATCATATCATAACTTGTGTGATTTGGGGACCTCGTTAACGGGCCGCTGATATTAAATATAAAGTAAAGCTACTTAGTTGCTCCCGTCTCTGAAGCTACTAGAATAGATAAATATATATGATGGACTCTCTCATCGGTTTCGACGTATGAAGCTCGATACAGTACTTTTTCTTTGTCAGTCATGATATTTATGTAGAATGTAACGTTTAAGTTCCGACAACGATTTGCAAAGAAGACCACAGATGTTGCTAGAGTGAGAATTACAGGTCAGTGCAGGTGGTATATTTACAGCCGCTTTTCTCCTTTGCCTTGCACTCGAAGCCTGTTAATACTGGTTGCAACAAAGTTTTTCATACCATATTGACAAACGATCTCTATTTCGTTCGTTCCAAGGCTGTTCGCTGAAAGGTGTTGTGAGTTATCTTCATCTCTAAGAGGTTACTTTTCACCTTGTCCTTATACCTGAGCCATGGTTGACCAACGTTCCTGTGCCCACTCTCAAGCTGGCTGTACATGAGAAATTTGGGTATTCTCTCGTAACTCATTCTAACACAGGGCCAGCCCCGCGCAGTTGTGTTGTATAAAGAAGCTCTCAATTCCACCAATCTTACACTTGCTAAACATGTCGGCATTAGAAACTTTGTCTTTTAGGGAATAACCGCAGATTTCCTCAGACAGTCTTTGTGGAAGTTATGTGTCATCTAAGGGTAACCACGATTCTGAACCACACAAGAGAGTAGTAATAAGAGTGGCTGCTTTATACACCTGTACTATATATATATATATAAGCGGAATGACGTCTTCTTTATCTGGGATTAGCAAATGATTTAAATATCCCTGGTAACACCCAACAAGGATCGAAAATCGATTAAGGTTCTTCAGTTTTCAATCTACCCAGAAATAGGAAAATTCTGCATGCTTGTGTGTCTACTACGTAGGATTACATATATGTGTCTTTCATGCAATCATCTTCAATAACTTTGGGAATTTATGCAAAAGAAAAAAAAGAAAAGAAATCTTAATATATTATCGATTGAAATTTTAGAAGTTCATACTGTGTTTAAATTTTTCCTTATATAAAAATAGATTATATGAAGGAAAACTGAATAAATTCTCTGTTGTGACCAGCGAGTAAAATACTGACAGTTTTCAAATTCAGAACATTGCTATGAAAATCGATCCGCGACCGATTTCTTTTGAGAGTAAAGATAGCTGGGATATATACATACAATTATGAATGAAATATCTTTAAATTACCTCTAGTGACTCAATGTCTGTCGTTTAATCTCATGTATTAAATCTCCGCTGTTATATAATGCTATTATATCCCCAGTTTCGCCTTGATAATAGACGACAGATGGTTTATAATAATGATAGCAAGACTCTTTAGATAAGAATGCATCTTTATGATGACGTCAGTTCCGTTAGAATTGTATCATTTCCGGATGTAATTCATGGATTTACTGTGAGTTACAGCAGTCCCTTTATCTGCCATGCGACAATATCTCTATTGTCCACTCGATAATGGAAAATTAGGAAATTATGATGTATAAATCAATGCAAGACGAATTTCTGGATGTGACGGACAATTTAAAAAGTGAGAGGTGACAAATGGCCGGAAGACAGAGGCGAGAAACGGGATTAGGTAAGGTGCGTATGCATTAAAAAAGAGAAGCATATCTTGTACAGTGGACACATGATATCCTATCTTCACACTTTTTTTCTTTCTTTGTCTTTATGAGCTACTACAATTTAGAGGACGTACATGATAATGCGTTGGACTGTGCCAATTTTGAATGACCAAATCGTAATTGAGAAACTAATGCATATTCATATGAAACATGCAGAAACTATTTTCTCTGGGCTAAGAACAAAAACAATGTTAGTGACTCGCATGGCCACCCCAATCCGTTTCAACAAATGTCATTGTCCCTAAAGAACAATCATTGAATAAAAGATTGCAATTCTCAAGGAGGAGACGCATGCGAGTTATATAGCCTTAGTTTAATCTACACTTTATTGGTGAAACTCGGATATGGAAACCAGTGAAGGGAATGTTGCGGAAACCAGTAGTGGGAATCTAGTGTGAAACCATGTTGTTTAGGGTTTTCATATCTTGGATTTAATAAATATAGTGTGTGTGGACTCTCTCGTCATTTCGACGAATGTGTAAGGGGTGCATAGGGTTCAGAGTTCAATGTTTTGCCGTATCGTCTGAGTAACTGTGTTAGCGTTGATGCTGGGGTTGTGGTTTTCTGGACGGCCATGGTTCAAGAGTTGTTGTTAAACCATGGGATGGATTAAACCTACCACTCAAAGAACAGCTATAGGCACAGAAGTGGCTGTGTGGTAAGTTGCTTGCTTATCAACCACATGGTTCTGGGTTCAGTCCCACTGCGTGGCACCTTGGGCAGGTGCCTTCTACTATAGCTTCGGACCGACCAAAGCCTTGTGAGTGGATCTGGAAGACGGAAACTGAAAAAGCCCATCGTATATATATATATAAAGTCTGTCATACCGGCCATGATGAAATACCACAAGGTATAGAAAATACGTATTCGCCTTTATATATTTAATCCTTTATATTGAACACTCAATATTTCATCTATTCAATAAGACATATTCCATATATTCAATAAAACATTCAATACTTTATTTCATTGTACCATCCATTTTTATTTTATATTATATATTGTATATTCCATATTCTATATCCCACATTGGTTTTGCAGGAATATAAATAAAACATAAAAAACAGACAGTGTTGGAACTCTTTTAAACAAAATGATATATTCCTCTATACACAATCATACAAAACCCCTTTTTTGTATTTATTTTTGCTCTTTCTCACACACACACACACACACACACACACACACACACACACACACACATATATATATATATATAAATATGTGTGTGTATGGATGGATGTATGCATGTGTGTTTATTTGTGTGTCTGTGATTGTCCCACCCAACATCGTTTGACAACCGATGCTGGTGTGCTTACATCCCCGTAACCTAGAATAAGTACTAGGTTTACACAGAATAAGTCCTGGGGTGGGGTGGGGCGATTTGCTCGACTAAAGCCGGTGCTCCAGCATGGCTGCAGTCAAATAAATGAAACATAAAAGAATAAAAGAATGGATTCCCACTGAAAACATAACGCCACACTGTTTGGGTTTATCAAATCAAAAACACAAACTTTTTGTAAATTCGATGTTTGAGACAGTCGATCAGTTCAGAATGAATCCAAACCCACGTAGCTTTAAAAATTCGAACTACATCTTGGATCAACATAAGCGAAGCAGAATACTCTACCTCATGGGGAAGAGATATTCATGGCGTGGTTTTGTAAAACACATCTCGGTTATAAGCGTAGAATGGGTAAGAACTCATGAGGTTCCGGTTTCGTTTCCGCTGCATATGTTGTTTATGTGTTTTAGATGTGTAGTTCGTATAACAGTTTAACACAAAGGAATATCTATTTATAATACGTTTTCAAATACAGTGATTACTTTCAAAATGCTCCATGAATGAACCAAAGTTTGTCAGTGAGTAGGGACAACTCGATCTCATGGTATTACTGATGATTATGTAAGGTTTCCGAATTGACGGATGACAAATTCAACAACTTGCTGTTATGTGTGATAAATATGTAAAAGAAAGTATACGTGTAGTCGTGTCCTGGATAGTCGTGTTCATATCGATAATCCCAATACAAGATTATCTACTAAACCATCTTTCATTACCTAACATATCATCTACACAAAACATATACTATCATGATACAGGTATGAGATGAATCATACTGCACAGTACGGCGCACAATGTCATCGTGTATCGTTTTTGAGTGGAGTAACATTTTATCAATTGAATTTGGTAGTCGAAAATTCTGCATGCATAAATATGCGAGTGTATGTGTGTATGTGTGTGTGTGTGTGCGAATGTGTGTGTGTGTGTGTATGTATGTGCGTATATGTATGTGTTCGTGCTTGTTTCGGTTTATATTTCCATACTGCTCCAAATACCGATGTTCTTTTATTTAAATCTTGCAACTTAGAGGTTCAATCGATAAAATATCTATGAGTCTGCAATGAATACTCAAGTTTATGTGGTCCTTTAAACACTTGTGGAAGGTGACTCATCATGCGGTTGACCAATGACTTTAATTTATGAAACAGTAAAAGCGTAAGTAAATTTTCAATTGAAATTTCATGTTAACACTTTTACTTCGTTTTTCACCCCCGCCTCATTTCCATTTCGTATTTGTGTAACTTAGCATATTTATGAATGCAGAACATTTGAGTGATTATTATATACATCATATTTAAATCTGCTTGTGTTGGCGTGCATATATTTATCCGTTATGTTTAAATGGTAGGCCACGCATATGTGTGTGTGTGTGCACGCGCGCGTGTGCAGTCATTCAGGTTAATATAATCAACAACTATAATACGATATATGCTAACGAATGCTTACGAAGCCAGGGTCTAACAGTACATCTTAGTATAAAAGGTCATACAAGCATTTCCAGCATACGGCATCCAAATTAAGTTTTAAGCAATTTTCACTTGGTGCAAATGTGTTCTTACAATGACTGCCATTCTTTCTTTAAATTGTTTTCTTAACCACTTGCATCTTTGGCAATTAGATACCAGTCGGACACAATCATAAGCATTTATTTCCTTATTCAAAAAAATGCTTTTGCCATGCTATCTGCAAGCTAATTTCTATTTTATATAGCTATGAATTTATGGATAAAAAACAACGATAATATAAAGCAAACTGAGAAAAGCCTGCTGGGATGATGACAAATGCAGAATATTTTTTTGTTTGAAAATCAGTCTTTTCCTTACCAACCATCTGTTCACGACATAACTGTCTTTTAAGTAATTTCCAAGTGAATATTTTACGCTTTCTTATATTCTTATATGTTTTTCTTCCTTTGGTCACATTATCGTTGTAAATAGGGTCAGAGGTGAGCAAACACTGCTAAATCATAACATATTTCTTTAAAACACAAATTTTATTAATAGAAAAGTTCGGTACTTAGTCGTTTCTTTGAAACACACTGCCAACATTGTCTCGGAAACATTTTTCCCTCTCTTTTCATCCATTCAATTATTGTGTATTTAATATAATACAGTTAAACGCAATAACATTTAAAAGAAATTACACGTAATATTGTGAAGAAATTCCATTTATTTTATTAAAAAGAAAATAGTGAAATAACTAACGTGTAAACTCGTTCTCGGTTTTAAGTTAGGGATTCTTTCTCGTTAACTTTATTATTGTAGTTGTGTCGGTGCTATTGTTCTTGTTATTAAATTTGTTGTTGTAGCTTTTCATTCGTAAGGTTGTTAATTACAAAAATATCTGGATTGAAATTTGATTAACTGAAAATCTTAAAACAAATAAAGTGTTTGAAGGGATAGCCGGAAGGAAGATAGCAGCTTTGTGGTCCGGGCAGTAGAAACGGGGATTCAATGCCTTGGGCAATTGTTGAAGTTCAAACATAGCTGAAGCAAAAATAATTAGGTTGTTTGCTCTGGCTAAAATGTTATGAAAATTAAGAAATCATTAAAATAAATTATGAATGTTGGTTCTCTATAATTGACTAATGAAATTTTTTCGTTTGGCTATTTATCTCGGGTTCATATATATTCATATTAATCATTCAGAAAGCACTACATTATCATTACGAATTAATGTGTGTTCTGAAATTATACGTGTTTTTTCAACTCAGTGCTTCATAACAGAAAATTAAATTTCCTGTAAATAAAGTTTCTTTTATACTTACAAATACTGCTTACGTATGTTAAATAAATACTCAATAACACATGCACACATGCGGGCAAAAGTACACTGACACACATGCACGCACATACATAAAGGAATATATTGCTATGTATATATATATATATCTTTATCTTTTACTTGTTTCTGTCATTGGACTGCGGCCATGCTGGGATACTGCTATAAGGGTTTAGTCGAAGATAAAAATCGATCTCAGTGTTATTTTTTAAAGTCTGGTATTATTCTGTCGGATCCTTTTTTTGCTGAACCGCAGTCTTACGGGGAGGTAAACAAACCAACACCAGTTGTCAAACTATGATAGGAGAGAAAGACACACTCACACACACACGCGCGAGCGCACATGTCTATCTCTCTATCTATCTCTCTATCTATCTCTCTATCTATCTATCTATCTATCTACCTATCTATCTATCATTCTCTTTCTTCATCCATCCCTCTCTCTGTTTCTGTTGTCTGTCTCTCCCTCTCTCTATCTCTATCTCTCTTTCTCCCACTCACGTCGTCCAGAGATGCAATTGCCCAAGACACATGCTCAAGTTGCCATGCAGTGGGACTGAACTCGGAACCATGTAGTTGAGAAAGAAATTACTTTCTACACAGCTACTCTTGCAATTATGTGTATATATTTCTATAAATATGTATGTATGTATGTATGTATGTATGTATGTATGTATACAAACACATATAAGTATACATATTTATGCATATATATATATAATAATATAAATAATATATGTATATATGCATATATACATACGTATATATACATCTATACGTATATATATATATATATATATATGCATATATGGGTAAAGGACGTCATGAAACGTATACAACAGAAAAGTACGAAGCACGACTACGTGGAACATTAACTATTCTTTCGAAAAACGAAAGACTCAAATGGAAAACAAAACAAACATATAGAACGACCCTTCATCAGTTGGTGGCTGTTTTTCTAGTCTTGTATCTCGAGCATTTAACAACAATATATGCTTTCGATAAAACAGTTACTCCCGCAAAGCAAATAAAATAAAATTTGGGATTTCGCGTGGGGGTGAAAATAGGTAGCACAAAGAGGACAGTGAAAACAAACAAGAACGGCGAACGCATAAATCGAGCAAGGACAGGAGACAAACAAAACACCTCTTCCTTGTTCCCGATACAACGGAGAGAAAGACAGAAAGGTGGCCGATTGTCACGTGGGAGCCACGTAAGCAAGGGAGGAGCAGTGAGTGAGAGAGAGTGACAGAATAATAGGATAGAATAGTGTGAGAAGAGGAGGTAAAAGAATAAGAGAGAGAAAAACGAAATAGTAAAAAGATCGTATAGAGTTCGCATCAGAATTATTAAGATAAAACTTACTTGGAAGAAGATGCGTGGCGTTCAATCATATAACAATATAAATGATATATATATATATATA
>NC_068987.1:78328211-78333323 GCF_001194135.2 Octopus bimaculoides
TATATATATATATATATATGTATGTATGTATGTATGTATGTATGTATATGTATATATACAGACGCAGTTATGGCTGTGTGCTTAAGAAGCTCGCTTTCGGTTTAGTTCTAGTGTGAGTGCGGAAGTGCTTCATGACATCACAATAATTAGTTAAATCTTTTAATATCTGTAGAATACTAGCGCTGCTTTTGGTAACCTAGGCCCTCATCTCTATTTTCCTTATTATTATTGTTGTTGTTGTTGTTGTTGTTGCGGCTATTGCTGTCAGAAATCGGTAACATTAGAGGAATGCAGTTAATCGTATCAGCAATAATCCAACGTCGATTATTCATATGATTACGGTTACTGTTTAGGATTTTGCACATTTCCTGTTCGATATTGGAGAATAAAACATAGGAGGAAATTTGCAAAGTTTCAAAATCCGCTCATAATCCATGTAGGTAATCACTATTCCGTTATATATATATATATGTTTGTATGTAACGTTAAGATAATAGATAAGCTTATAAAATATCTACATATAGTCATAAAAGTGTACAAAATTGTCTATAAAGAACATGCCCTAAGTAGGTATCGATGCGAAAAGCGCAATAACAGACGTCCGATTTTTCCTGAAGCAGTGAACCAAATATGATATCGATTCGTTAACGGAATATATTTGAGGGTATATGGCTTTTTTCCTCCTTGATGCTGTCATCATTGGCTTACATTTTTGTCATAGTAGTTACCATAACCTATAGCAAGCATTACGTAGAAAATTATTTGTAAAACTGATATTATGGAAGACAATAGTTATGGAATATGTTACAAATTGAACAATAATTATGCACCAACTCAATATGTATATATAGATATATATATGTATGTATGTATGTATGTATGTATGTATGTATGTATACATTTGTGTGTGTGTGTACATACATACATGACAGGTCCCTTTCAGCTTCTGTCTCCGTCTACCAAATCCACTCACAAGGATTTGATCGGCCCGAGGCTATGGTAGAAGACATCTGCTCAAACTGCCACGCGGTGTGGCTGAACCCGCAACCATGTGGATAGGAAACAAATTTCTTCCACACAACCACGCCTGCGCCTTAGTTTATCTAATCTGTATCTAGAAACTTCGAATCTTTTAGACCTATTTGTCATTTCATGAATTCTTTATTGATACAATACAGAATTAACTTAACTTAGGACACGTTTCTTTCTCATTTTAAGAAGATTTCTTGATGTTTTTGTTATTACTTTACATGCTTGATTCATTAATATGATGTATTGCTTCACTTTCAATCCCCGAAAAAAATTATTCTTTCGAAAATAAATCTGCTCAGTAAATTTCTTTATTTAGCTGTGAAGAAAAAAAAAATTGTAATTAAATCATCCGATAAACTTTGCCAACCTTTAATTTAGTATAAAAATTAGTTTTCATCTTTACAACATTTCTTGCATTCCAAATATCTTCATGAATCGGTTAATACATTAGTTCTGACGTCATATTCCCTGGCATTCACGTGGAATATGGACAAAACGTCTGTCAGTGACCTAATTAAGCTTTCACTATTCCGGTTATGATTGAAGTTGCTTGTAGTGAAGCATAACCTGTGAGCTCTTCGTTCGATGACCTTAATTCACGGGTTGGTGGGTAGAGCTCATTTGAAAGCCAAGATCAATTTGACCTCTCGCTCCAACGTATTTCTTATAGTAATTTTATTGACCTCGAACTAACGTGAAGTTAAGTAAATCTTGACATGACTTGAACTTTGAGCCTTAAGTTTACAAGTTGAACACCCGAGCACTGAGTAACGCCCTTTATGAAATCTATATTTAATTAGCTAAAGTCTAACTGACGCTCGCTTTCAAGGAGTTTAGATTATATGCTGGAGGAAACATGGCTAAAAGCCAACTGTTCCATGGAAAGGAAGCTCATCAAAGACTGTGAAAGGCTATGCAATTATACACGTCTTTTGTATGACAATGCAATGAATGAATTAGGAAAAGGATGTGTAGCTTGTATAATTAGTCACTCAGCTACAATAATGAAGTTCTATAGAAATGTTCCAGGACAAGAGAGGCTCTAGTATTCTACTAATCACCTATTTGATAAAATGGAACACTAAACAGTAAAATATTCGTCCAGTGATTGTAAATCACATAATAGCTAACATATCTAATATAATTTCAGAACATTTCGTCATTTGTGCTATACACACTCTACTAAAAACACGTGTGTAAGATATAGTTAGCATGCATAACATTTAGGCAGATTTCATGGATTCTCCGATTTTGCAACTTGAAGATAATTTAAATGATTAACAATAAGAAACAATCAGTCATTTTAAGGTACGAAAATCGTTTGTAATTGTATGTCCCTAACAAATGATATTGGTAGATGTTGTTATTATTTAACTTCCAGTTTATAACTGATCGAACAGATATATGATCAAATCCGTTTCAAGTGTAGCCATTTCGATATTAATGCATTCTTTCTTTTGTGGATAAAGACATGTGATTCATAAAAGATTTGGCTGCTGTTTATATGAAGCCGAAAGATCTGCTTGAATACTGAATCTATCGGTTCGATATTAGCAGCAACTTAACTATAATAAAGCTTATTAAAAGATAATGTTGTCCCGATTCTGAGGGACTCATATATTCTTCCAGTCACGTTAAACGGATGTGGAGTAAGTTGTTTCTTGCGGAGAGGTCGCTACCGTATTGTAGGTTATTTTACTTTTGGATCTCATATCTTTCCAGATAGATGAACTGTTTACTGTACGTTGTCTTGAGCCGCATTAAATGTTAACAGGGAATTTAATCCCAATACCTGTGACCTCTGTTGCGAAACATTTTTGACTCGGTATTTATCTTTAATTGAATATTCTCAGCCTCAAAATAGTTAATTCATAATTATTTTCCTAGGAAGAGTTTGTTCTAATTTTTATACGTATTCTATGTGCATAATTAGTATCTGAAATAATAAAAACTTTATTAATTTCTATCTGATCAAGCATTCTAGTAGGGTAAGACGAGTGAATGTTATCATGTCGACTTAAAATAAGAAACAGCTCTCTATGACAGCTCTCTTCACAATGAGCTTTTGGAAATTGTAATTTCTGTAATAACGTATCTCTTATTTGTATACATGTATATAGTTTCAGGTAAATACTTATAATTTAATATTTATAACGTACTATTGCAAGGAGATATTTTTTCAATGTCCACCGTGTGCTACGTAAAAGTCCGCACCAAACCAGTACTGACGTACATATTGTCAACTTACCATCACTAGTGCAAATAAATCATAATCATGCAGTTTGATCTTCGGATCTCATTATTTCGAAAGATATTTGACCTAAGAAATCATCTAATTACTTTTTATGAGACAAATTTAATTGAGAAAATTTGCACTTTCAATTAATGTATTTTGTTTATTTACATTGCTTTTGCATAAATTAATTTGATAAAACCAATAATGTATAGTTTGTATAAGGTAGCGAGTGTTGGCTGAATGGTTAAGACGCTGGACAAAATGCTGAGCAGCATTTCATCCGTCTTTACGTCTTAAGTTCAAATTCCGCCGAGGTCGACTTTGCCTTTCATCTTTTCGAGGTCGATAAACTAAGTACCAATTGAACACTGGGGTCGATGCAATCGACTAGCTTCCTTCCCCGAAATTGCTAGCCCTGTGCCAAGATTCGAAACTAACTTATGGTTTGTATTTGATAATCTGAAATTAGGATTAAAACAAGAGGAAACAACTAGGGTTAAGAATGCAGCAAATATTTGAGCGTAGTAAATCCGCATCTGCCAGAAAAAGGAGTTCATGAAGTGTTTTCATTTACAGTTCCATCTCCTTCCACGATTAAGCTGTTTTACATTGGTACGAAATTTATTTGGAATATAAATTTTCTCATAATAGAATATTCTAGGTATGTGTGTGAAAATGTCGATTTAGAAATTCAAATATTTCGTTGAAATAACGATTTATAATTAGTATAATATCGACAAATATTGTTGTAATTGTAATACACATACTAACAAAACATTATTGTAAAATTAAACAGTAACAATTAAGGTTTTTATGACTGAGTGGTCCAGTATACGAAGAATATCCCAGAGCTTTACTAGAAGCTGTGGTGATGCAGCTAAAGTAATATTAAACAGATGTTTACTTCATTGCCTTCTGGCTCTGCTAACGAAGTGATTTGATTTGGCCCTAAACACGGCAGAAGAATTCTGAAAATGTCAGTAACTGAATTAAGCATATTTATGGAAATATATGTTACAGGAATAAGCTGGTCTGCTAAATATACATCGAGGAAAATGAAGAAACATGATGTACTATGCAACCAGCAAGCTATTATCGCATGATGCTACTTAATTTGAGATTATCTAAACAATAACTATTCCTGTTGTCTTCGTATATTTATATTTTTAAAAATTATTTTACTTTACATAATCATATAAGGATGGAAAATATAAAATGTGGAGAATTTCATAGATATTTTTACGTTTAACAAAATGATTTTATTTTACATTAATTGACATAATCTAATTGACATATTATTCTCTATGATCATAACAAATGTTAATGTTGAATTCATTTAAAACTGAAGTTACAATTATTTCTCTAACGTATATTATATAGGAAACTAATATTTATGAGCCATTTAAATTTTTCAAGTTCTTCGACGTTAAAAGGAGTATTTTTGTGTTTCATATTTATTTGAGTAAATAACTAACTTATTCTTGAAAGCATAATTTAAATACATATATACGTATAAAATGATATATATTCGTTAAATATGTCTGTTAATCTATCTATCTATCTATCTATCTATCTATCTATCTATCTATCTATCTATCTATCTATCTATCTATCTGGGAGCAAAAATTAACCGGGATAAGTCAGTGGGCTTGCGGCTCGGCACTTGGAGAAGCAAGCCCATGCCGTCTAACAGCGTCTCCACTGTGGGACGCTGGACCGACGAGCCGGTTAAATTGCTCGGAGTCTGCTTCGGTCCGGACCTCCAAATGGAGAAGAACTGGGGCGAAATAACGACTAGGGTGGTCACTCTCACCCGGCAATGGGCTGAGAGGAAGCTATCCCTA
>NC_068987.1:78333809-78341309 GCF_001194135.2 Octopus bimaculoides
GGTCTTTTCCGTAGGCTTTTCTCTCCATGGATAAACCCATTTTACACAATTGACATTTTCTGTGATATACGATACCCTTTTGTTTGCCCCTACCGATCCCTTTTGATCGGATTTGTTATTTTTTAATTTTATTTATTTTTTAATTTTATTTATTTTTTAATTTATTTTTATTTTTTTAATTTATTATTATTTTTTTTTCATTATTTTTTTAAAAGAAAAGCTCTACAGTTGTATTTGTCCCCTCTGTGTGCAGCCCTGTGTGGCAAATAAACGAAAGTTATCTATCTATCTATCTACCTTTCTACCTATCTATCTATCTATCTATCAATCTACCTGGTGCACACATACATGAGCTTATCATTTATGGAGGTGTGTGTCTTTCACTTGTTTTAGTCACTGGAGTGTGCGGCCATGCTGTGACACCGCCTTGAAGGATTTAGCTAAATAAATTGACCCTCTTACTCTATCGGTGATTTTTGACAAACAGTTAAGTTACATGGAATTTAACAAATCAAGAACTGTTGTCAAGCGATGGAAGGAAGGAGCATTCACACGCGCATATGTATCTTCATGTGTACACATAGACACACACGCACACACACACACACAGGCACACGCACACACACACACATGCACCCCCCCCACACACACGCACACACAATCACACACACACATACACATGCGGCAAGCTTCAACACAGTTTCTGTCCACCAAGTTCACTATAGCCCGCTTTACAGTAGAATGTGCCACGCAGTCTGACTGAAACCGAAATCACGTTGGTGCAAAGCAATTTTCTTCACCACAGAACATTGCCTTCACCTATGTGTCTGCTGCTCTACAATAATAAATCTATACTTAATTATTATTATATTCTCTTAAACCGGGTACTTATTTAGTCTAGTATTTTCATCCAGCTTTTCCGAATACGTTCATATTAATGCCCTTTTTGTAATATTACGTCTGTCTGTATGTCTACCTATGTAAATCTATGGTATACGCACACACATTTTTCTAAGTATGAATATTTATATAAATGAGTTTTTGCAAATATGCGTTCCTATTAGTGTATCCTTTGCGTTTCTTTCTGATTATCTGCGCAGTTTTCCTGATAGGATTAGTGTTTAGCTTCAAGCATTAGGATTTGCGTCCGTCATTCTGGAAAAAGTTAATGTAGAGCATATATATTATTTTCTCTATCCTTTTTTTCGTAAGAAATAAGATTTTCCTGTGTTTAAGTTAGCGTGCGAGAAGACTTCCTGAGGTCACCCCGCGAGCAAGTGACCGCTCTAGTTAACAAGTGAGGGAATATTCTCCCACTTTTACAGAAAACAGAACATAATAGTCACGAGATTATGTTGTTTGGCATCGATTTTATCACTGCTTGCAGTGGAACAGATTATGTGCAGTGGAATAGATTATGTTCAGTACAAAAATTATGACACAAGCAGCAAAATTATTAGATGAGAAGATTAGAGGCAAGGCTGCTCATTCTGTCTAAGTATTGTTGTTATTATTCAGCATTCCAGGTTCACTGCAACTTTGTATTCATTTGAATTTTAGATAATATCTACCGCACTGTAGTCGGTTACTGCAAACAATACAGTTCCCAAACTTCTGGGACGATGCCAACACTTTGAGAAATGATACACTGAGAGGTCAGCAAAAGTATGGCTTCCGGGTTTTCCGGTATATCAGTAAGAATATGTAGACGAGGAATATTTAGGGTCAAATATATCTCGATCGAACTGAAGCTGGTCACTTTAAAATTTCCCCGCTGATATTTACATTGGCAACTTATTGGTCAAATACTTTGTGAGCAATCCAATCTTTAAGCTACAATGACGAAGTAAGAGAGAGAGAGAGAGAGAGAGAGAGTGAGAGAGAGAGAGAGAAAGATAGATAGAGAAAGAGAGAGATAGCGCAGGTATTAACCGATTTTAAGTTTTTTTCTTCTTTCACCTATTCTGCTCAATTTTTATCCCCCCACCCCACCCACTGCTTCTTTTATTTCTTTTTTTAAGAGTCTTCCCATTCGGCAACTATCAATTTTCGAACGTCAGCTAATTCCACAGTATACAGCGCCCCTTAAACAGCATAATCTAGTGGTTGCGGTAATAATATTTGTGACGTCACCTTCAAATCTCACAGCTTTCTAGTGGAATACAATGAATGCAGTTATGTTGCTATTCTTAAACTGTCTGTTTAAGTGTGCCTGTGTGTTTGTTTCTCTCTCTCTCTCTCACTCTCTCTCTCTCTCTCTCTTTCTCTCTCTGCCCCCCCCCTCTCTCTCTTTCTCTCATGTCCTTTGCTTGGAATTCTTTCATGTCAAAATAAACCATACAAAAGATTTTTAGCATATCGATGAGTCAGCAAGCTGGCGGTCCAATTAGAGTGTTGGCTGTTTTTATAAGCGAAGACTCTCGCAGGCAGACATTCTCTACAGTTAGGTTTTGGAACCTTAAAGACAGAGTGTATGAATGAATTCGTGTGTATAGGTGTGTGTGTGTGTGTGTGTGTGTGTGTGTGTGTTTGTTTGTGTGTGAGTGCGATCACTAGATTCTCGCAGGCTGTACTCAGAAGTAGGCTGTGGCAGACCTGGCGACAAACTGAAAAATCTGTCGAAAATGGGTAACAATATAAGACAGTAAAAAGTAAAAAAAAAAAAAAGAAACAAAAAAGAAAATATATGTTTAGAAAGAAAAAAATCTAAGCTAGGCCACGAGGCAATATCTGTTTTTGATAGGTATGTGCCACTGTTGTATGTGTACATACTTACAACATATAAACAAATACAAATTCAATATATATTTCACCACACTTACCATCATCCACACATAAGTTTGTCCGAAGAAAAAAAATGTCCTTACGCACATGCAAGCGTTTTTATGCAAACATACACACAATCAAAGAATTGGAAACATGCACAGACGTTAATATACATTAATAGAGGAGAAAAGAGAAATTGGCAAAATTAGAAGATTTACTATAAAATGTAGTTAAGGAGAAAGGATAGAGTGTTAGTTGCAGACATTGCTAACGGCTGTTTAATGTAGCTTCCTGTCACAGTAAGGCTCCTCATTTTTGTAGTAACATTCATACAACAAAAAGATATCCAAGAGTGACTCTAGTCTGGTTCAGTGGTCAACGGTTCTACAATAGAAACGATGTTGACGTATTTTTGTAAATTGTTTATATTATGGTATCACTGAATACAGAAAGTGGAGGGAAACCTTAATAAAGGTCAAGAGATACCTTCTTTTTTGTATTCGATGACTGTTTTCTACAGGAATGCAAAACAATCTAGTAACGTTTGGTGACAAGTTTTATGTCAGAGGGATGAATAACAGAAATTCAAACAAATACATATTTCCGTTGGGGAATAAAAAAAGGACTGACCCTCTCCCTACACTTCACCTTCAATATTTCAGGAACGTTGAATTTGCTGCAGCTTTGCAGTATTCATTAAAACAAGAGACATTTAAGAAAAGAGAAGCTCGTATATATGTATGTATATCTGTATTCTTCTGTCCATTGATTGATCGCAGACAGAACGAAAGCTGGTTCTATGTACGAATAAACTTTAAAAATGAGAGAGAAGTATATGCAGTCCAGTTTACGCAAACTAAACAGAAAAATGGGAAATTTATAGGCAGACTTAAACAGCGAAAGAAAAAGAAGAAAAAAAGGTTAATTTTTTTTACACCATGGGTTTTAAAATTACAAATTGAAAAGTACCTTCCAGTTATAAAGAAAATTATTTCAGGATCAAAAGAGAATTGTTCGCCTTCGACAGGTATTATTGGGCGTTATAGCTACGAAAAGAAATGTTATATCAGAGACTCTAAGTCCGGTGAAAACCTATTTGCTTTACCTAAAGATGAAATGAAATATGAAAGAAAAAATGATTACAGCAACACAAAATATTTCATCGAGATAAGATAATCAAAAGACTTTATAAAAGTTTCGTTCCAAAAAGAAGTTAAGCTACAAATTATGAAATATTGTAAAAGACTAAAAAAAAATAAATTTGTGTTGAAATAAAGCTACGTTTTAAATTACATATAGGGATCTATATACACAAAGGCGTAGGAATGGGTGTGTGGTAAGTAGCTTGCTTACGAGCCACATGGTTCCGTGTTCAGTCCCACTGCGTGGCATCTTGGGCAAGTGTCTTCTGTTAAAGCCTCGGGCCGACCAAAGCCTTGTGAGTGGATTTGGTAGACGAAAACTGAAAGAAGCTCATCGTATATATATATATATATATATATGTGTGTGTGTGTGTGTGTGTGTGTGTGTGTATATATATGTTTGTCTGTCTGTGTTTGTCTCCCCAACATTGCTTGGTGTGTTTACGTCCCTGTAACTTAGCCGTTCGGCAAAAGTGGCCGATACACTAAGTACTAGGATTACAAAGAATAAGTCCTGGAATCGATTTGTTCGACTAAAGGCAGTGTTCTAGGATGGCCACAGTCAAATGATTGAAACAAGTAAAAGAGTAAAAAAAGGAGTAAATGCATATATCCATAAAAAATATACATACATGTACACAAACACATATACACAAACACACATATATATGTACGTATGTACATTAGTGTATAAATGTGTGTGTATGCAGTCCGAGAAAGATAGATAGATATGTGTATTTTTCTCTTGTTATATATAAGCGTGTGAGGAGCGCGGTTATGGTGTTGGACTCGTGGTAATGGGACTGGACTCGCGATCGCGAGATCGTGGTTTCAATTGCAAGACCGGGTGCCGCATTGTGTTCTTGAGTAAAACACTTAACTTCGCGTTGATCTACGATCACTTCGACATTTAACGTGTGGTACACCGTGCATCTGTTCAGGCAACGTCGATTTGAAGGAGGGAGTAACCTAATGTACAGCGCAAAAAATATCCTTTGTGGCGGTTGTTCAGCAAAAAGTTGCAGTTCTATCTTTCTTTCTATCTATATAAATAGGTATATGATAGGATTGCTTCAATATTCAAGGGGTAGTCTGAAGTATCTAAGCAACCAGGGGATAGTTAAATCCGAAGGCATTCCTGGAGATTACTTGTGTGGGTACTGTCTTTGTTAGAAGGTATCCAGATGCAGGTAATTTATCGTTTAAACCACAGTTTATAATTATATATATATATACACATATATCATCGTCGTGACACTCAGTCGGTTACGACGACGAGGGTTCCAGTTGATCTAATCAACGGAACAGCCTGCTCGTCTAATTGACGTGCAAGCGGCTGAGTACTCCAACGACACGTGTACTCTTAACGTAGTTCTCGGGGCGATTCAGCGTGACACAGAGTGTAACAAGGCTGGCCCTTTGAAATACATGTACAACAGAAACAGGAAGAAAAAGTGAGAGAGAGTTGTGGAGAAAGAGTACAGCAGAGCTCGGCACGCCCCGCTACCGAGAGCCTCGTGGGGCTTTAGGTGTTTTTGCTCGATAAATACTCATAACACTTGGCCTGGGAATCGAAACTGCGATACTATGACCGCGAATCCATTGGGCCATTGCGCCTCTACACACACACACACACACATTATATATATATATATTATATTATATATGTATATATATATATATTATATGTATATAATATATATATATATATATATATATATATATATATATAATATATATATATATAAATATTATATATATATATTATGTATATATATATATATCATATATATATTATATATATATATTATGTATATATATATATATATCATATATATATTATATATATATAGAGAGAGAGAGAGGGGATATATATATATATATATATATATATATATATATATATACACACACAAAGAGAGAGAGAGAGAGAGTGGGGGAGAGAAGAGACAAATATATGCTCACGCACATAAACAAGTAAATATAGTTATCGATGAATATAAATAGATAAGTAGATTCGTAGATAAATTGATAATATTTTCATAAAAAAAGATATATATAATATTTAATCAAACAATGAAGAACACCTGAGGGAATGCGAAAATGAATATAAACAACACTTATATCCAAAGTAATTTTTTAACTCGCGTGATTAAAATGAAATTAAATAAATGTTTGTATTTTTAAATGCGATGGAATTTGAATAAATGTATGTATGTATGTGTGTATGTATGCACATATATACATGAATACATACGAACACCCATACATATCTTAGATTAAATAAGGAAAAGAGAAGCCTTTTGCACTCATAAGAAGTTTCTTTTATAAACAGATATTCTTTTCTAATCTAGGCTCAAGGCCCGAAATTTTTGGTGCGGGGACCAGTCGATTAGATCGGCCCCAGTACACGACTGGTACTTAATTTATCGACCCCGAAAGGACGAAAGGCAAAGTCGACATCGGCAGAATTTGAACTCAGAACGTAGAGGCAGACGAAATACCGCTAAGAATTTCGCCCGGGTTGCTAACGTTTCTCCCAGCTCACCGCCTTTTTTTTATAAACAGATATTGAATAGAATCTAAGGCGGTGTGTTGGCAGAATCGTTAGCACACCGGGCAATATGTTTAGCAGCATTGCTTACGTCTTAGCGTTCTGAGTTCAAATTCCACGGATGTCAAGATTACTTTTCGTTCTTTCAGGGTCGATGAAATAAGTATCAGTTCAGAGTTGTTGTAATCGACTTACCGCTCCCTTCGAAATTGCTGGCCTTCTGACGAAATTCGAAACTAGCATGGAATAGAATGTGCAGGCACACAGCCTAGTGGTTAGAGTAGCAGACTCGCGGTCGAGCGCCCACCGGTTCGAATCTTAGACCAGGCGATGTGTGTGTTTATGAGCGAAACCTCACGCGGCTCCGGCAGAAGGTAATGGCGAACTTCTGCTGACTCTTTCGCCACAACTTTGTCTCATTCTTTCCTTCTGCATCTAGCAGCTCTCCCGCGACGGACCGACGTCCCGTCCAAGTAGGGAGCCTATACGCCTATGAAACCGGGAAACCAGCCCTTATGAGCCAGACATAGCTCAAGAAGGAAGAAACAACAACAACAATATTGAATAACTTATAAACAAAGAATACTAAAGAAGTAGGCATGGTCAAGAATGTCGCTTGCCAAAAGTCTCACGTTTTCTGAATTTATTACATCTAGGCAAACTTTTCTGCACACGTTTATTAGTAAGTGAATAATTATGGAAATCGGTACGTAAAGCAAAAATAGTTTGCGCATTGAATTTTACTTTACACGCAAAACGATAGAGTAACGATTGTACAGAGAACGTACGTTATTAGATGCCATTGAAGGGAATATTTAATAGCTATCCTACAGTCACATGTGTGAGAGGATTTGTCTGAGAATCCAGGCTGTATTGGATTAGATGAAAATTTCCATTTGCTTTTGTGTGTTAGTGTTTTTATTGCGAATATTGTAATGTGTATATTTATATTTAGAGCTCCATAAGATTTGAGGCTGCGAACTACTTGAAAGTCGAAATTTCTCTATATGGGTTGGGACAGTATTGCATATATTATAA
>NC_068987.1:78343489-78344578 GCF_001194135.2 Octopus bimaculoides
AACTAAAATTTACTAGAAAAAAAAAAAACCCAAACAAAATAGATTCCAAAATTTAAAAACGCAATAAATTCCAAAATGTAAAAAAACGGCGGGAACTTAGTTGCCAACCTAATATATATATATATATATATACACAGATAGATAGATAGATAGATAGATAGATAGATAGATACATACATACATACATACATACATACATACATACCTATATATATAATTTGTTGAAGCCCAGCAGGCTCGTCTACAGTTTCTGCTAATAACTGCCATTGGAGTAGATTGCAGGTTATATGATTGGAGTTCGTATTTGGCATGAAATTTTAAATAGAAGAGAGTTCCTAAAAGCTGTAAACGAAAATCAAAATTATTGAGCATATCTGAGTCTTTTAGAGCTGATTATATTGATTATATAATGATGAATTTCCCGTAGGGCATAGTGTTGTTTCACTGCTCTTGGATATTTCGTCACACGCTGCAGGCGATCACGCTGCAATAGCTGTGCAGAAAGCTTTCTCTTGATAGTCTATTGCAGTTGTTCTCTGTTCTTTTATCGGAGCAGTCACTCGTTTCAGTTTCTTTGAATTCATAACAATTAAAAGTTATCAAGTTTCTGTTTTAAAGAAAATAAATAAGAATAAGTTGATATTCTGACGTTAGAGCGTCGCAGAGAATAGTACTTGATCCATCCTATAGTACTTGATCCATCCTATAGTACTTGATCCATCCTATAGTACTTGATCCATCCTATAGTACTTGATCCAGCCCCTCAGTAATCTGAGTTCAAATTCCACCTAAGTCATCTATACTGCTTTTCATCCTTCGATGGTGATAAAATTATAGGAACGCTTTCCTATAGGAAGAGGTCAAAACAGGAGAGGTCACTTTCCAGCACTACCAATCCCTCAAGACCATTGAGTGGATGTGCATTTTCTTTCCCGTGTAGGGTGACACACATGTAACTGTAGAAGGAATAAATGATGCTGCGCAATTTCTCTCTCTCTCTCTCTCTCTCTCTCTCTCTCTCTCTCTCTCTCTCTACCTATCTATCTATCTATCTATCTATCTATCTATCTATCTATCTATCTATCTATC
>NC_068987.1:78348113-78351205 GCF_001194135.2 Octopus bimaculoides
ATACATATTATATATATGTACATATATATACATATATTCAAAATGTAACTACATGTGGATTGTTGGCCAGTTTTTTTCCCTCCGTATTCCTTTTCTCTTGGACTTTCTTCTGTATCTGTAACAATTTTGAGGGGAGAGGATGTACCGATCACATCGACCCCACTACTCAACTGGTACTTAATTCATCGACCCGGATAGGATGAAAGACAAAGTTGACCTCGCCGGAATTTGAACTCAGAACGTAGCGACGGGTGAAATACTGCTAAGCATTTCGTTCGGCGTTCTAACAATTCTGCCAGCACGCCGCTAATAATGATTATAAGAAGTATTTCAATCGGCAATAAATGATCCCTATTCCTGTGATACCCGACATTAAAATCACGTACAATGTTTATGTACATGCCTTATGCCTTTGTGTATATGTGAATATATGGGTTTATATTTATATATATTTTTTTATGTGCGTAGATTGTGCATTTCTGTCTTTTCTTGTAATTCACGGCTTTTCAAGCACAGCCGTAATTTTTTGCTAATTCATAAAGAAGAGACACTTTAGACCGTTATAGACCGCTTTGCTTTATAACTGCTAATAACTGTCTAAATGTTTCCTTTCTTGAATAATCAAAAACTATCACTATAGTGTTTTCATTTATCTGTTCCCCACCTCTTGTTCTTCTCACTTTTCCCGTTTTCTCATATTTTCTCTCTGCGGTGGTTTAGATGACAAGAAAGAAAATGAAATAGAAAAAAAGATATAGAAAAAAAATTGAATATTTTCATTTGCTTTGCACATTCACTTGAGTAGGATTAAGGGCCTTTTTCATCCCCTTCTCGCAATATCTCCACATTCTCTCACCTCTTTCTTTTCCTGCATCTCTTTCCCTAATCTTTTCTCTCTTCCTCTACCTCTCTCTTTACATATGTACATACATAAAAACATACATACATACCTACATGTATATATATATATGTATGCTTCTATGAGCGTGTTTGTGTTTGTATGTGTTTACGTGTAAGTGTGTACATGTGATACTCCGTTCGAGGCTCGCCTGAAGATATTAGCCGCTGGCAAGGCTGGTGCATATTGCAGTATCGCTCTTACTGCAAACTTGCTCTATTTTCCTTGCAAACGGAGCCCACATGAATGAATAAGGCAAGTGTGAGCATGAACAAACATAAGTGAAGCTGACCCAAGCAGCCGCCGGCTCTCGGTACTCAGAGAATCGCTTCATACCACGATTAGGTCATATCTCTATTGAGAACGTCTAAACATATATTCTTGTATTTTTTGTTTATTCTAACAGCGAAAAGAAGACTGATCACAATAAGAGTGAGCCAAGAAAACAAAAAAGGGGGAAGAAAGAAAAAGGAAAAAAAGGAGAATGGAAGAGAGAGAAGAACGAAGTACGTATACAGTATTTATGTGTGTGGGAGTGTATGAGTGTATGTGAGAGAGAGAGAGAGAGAGAGAGAGAGCGAGCGAACGAGCGAGTGAGAGAGAGAGGAGGGGTAAGTGAGTAAAACGGATTGAGAAATAAAGAAAAGGAGAAAAGAAAACAAAAAGGTAACTAATTGATACAATCTGCTACAAGAGTGTTGAAATATAATATAACTGAATTGAGCTTTATGGATGTGTTGACAGAACAAAAATTTCATCTTTAGCCGCAATAAATAAATGAATAAATATAAATAAAAGAATAAAAGTCGTAGTAAAATAATACTTTCTTAGTAAATTTTTCTTTTTAACACTTTTTTTTTGCTAAACTTGTGACTGCATATGTCTGTCTCATCAGTGTTTATACTCGACTGTACATTTTGTTTACATGTATTAAATATTTATATATATTTTGGCCGATCACTTATGATGCAATACATCATAAAAATAAAAATGCATCCCAAATATTTTCTTTTACTCTTGCCATGAGATAATGAGGTTTATATCCCATTTTAATGTTTTTTTCTGTCCTTTATCTATCGCCACAAACCATTACATTTAAATTTTTATTTTGTAACAAAATATTCATTAGTTGCCCCCTTCAGATGAAGTCATGGTGCATAAAAGTACCAACTGTATCTCTATATCTCTATAGTATTCGCAAAAGTTAATCACTAGACCATTTTTTCCCCGGTGTCAACTAGCCAACAGCAAACTGTTAATCAACAACAAATACTTCGCATTTTATTTTACAATTATTTCTGTTTATTGTTTGTTTCAAGTATGTTTATGCCTTAATGAAGAGAAATTTGTTCCACGTTCATTTCTCAAGTTAGTTTATATGATCATGTTAGAAAACTTAGATTTACACCAGATGGAAAGTTTAGTTCTTTCCGGCATTTTTAAAAACTGATTCAAATATTATTCGTTAATGATTCGATTCAGCAAGTTTATAAACGAACTGTAGCTTTAGGTAAATGAACAGACTGATCGAAGGTAACATTCATAAGATATTTTATATTTTTTAAAGTCTAATTACCAAGAGCCGTAGCTGCTGAAACGTTTATCGTGAGAACTTGCAAACTGTAGGTTTGACAGTTCGTATTATGCTCCCTGCATTAAATGTTAAGTTCAAACTTGAGTATTTTATTTTTAACGCTGATGACTCGAGAGAAATTACTCACTATTTCCAAGGCAAATCAGCGCACAATCTCAATACGAATTTTTTTTTTCATCAATACTTCGGCAAACATTTTGATGTCTGTACTTCGCTGATGAGGTAAAAATAACTCCAAAACATGTGTGGCGATATATCTTATGCTTGAGATATATTTTAAATAATATTAGTAATTGTGTAATATTCTGTTCAAATTCAGCTATTTTCAGTGATGTATACTATCTGGGTGCTCCTTCGCGTGTGGGTTCATGATAATTTACTCAACCACAGACGTATACTGGACAAGTCCTTACGCATTCACAACGGAGGTTCACATATTTTCGTCTAGGATTTTTCATATCAAAACATCTTTTGTTTTACTGTTCGTTAGTTCGTAATTACTATTGCAAAGGAGAGAATCGTCTTAGTATCTGTCAATATTATTTAGTTGACGAGGCAAATTGGAGTTTGATAGAATAGATTAGAAAGTACCATATATAT
>NC_068987.1:78351582-78355235 GCF_001194135.2 Octopus bimaculoides
GCTTCGTTTTATTTGCTTTTTTCATTTTCTTTTTTTTTCTCCGTTTTATTTGCTTTTTTCTTTTTAAATTTGCTGTTTTACCCTAACCCTAACCCTAGCCCTAACCCTATCACCGATAGAATTGTTTCAGAATCGTTTGTTTATGTAGTCGGCACTTAATGTATATCGGCTGAATGGACGTCAGTGATTGGTTGAAATTACAGAAATACGACAACTTTAACATGGAATAACTTAGGGATTTCTTTTTTTTTTAAGAAGACTAAGAGAAAAAGATGTTTTATATGACACATTCTACCAGTGTTCCAAGTTTCAAAGTGTTTCGTTAATGAAAAATGTGGCCCCCGTTTTAAAAAAGATCCTTAATCTTTTCTATGAAAATATTCATCTCAGCTGGAATCAATTATAACCATACATATTTCATAGACTATGATCCATTTCCGTTGCTTATAAGATGTGCAATTTCAGCCATTTCAAGGATGTCTGTTGTCCACGAGCTCCTTCGTAGGGATCTGGATAGCAGTTTACTGAACCGAACACATTCACAACCAGTCGTCATACATACATAAGAGAGACTCACATATTTTCCGTTGGTATTTTCTTGTCATTACCAGCCTTTTATTACTCATTTGTTAGTTTGTTACTTCATTAGCTCATTATCCACAGCGTTACAAGCTAGTGAAATAAATTTGAGTTTGATAGCATAGAAAAACGCATACCTTAAATTCGATATGTAGACATTTGTTTTAACTGACTTTAAAGAATATATTAAATATTATAGACGCAGAAAATATATAATATTTGAGAAGTTCGCTTTGCAAATACGAGGTCTTATTTTCGAATCAACTGCATGAAACCATGGGCAATTGCCATTTCCTAGTCTCCTTTATACTTTTCTACTTTAGGCACAACACCCGAAATTTTTTGGGGAGGGGGTGCAGTCGATTAGATCGACCCCAGTACGCAACTGGTACGTAATTTATCGACCTCGAAAGGATAAAAGGCAAAGTCGATCTCGGCGGAATTTGAACTCAGAACGTAAAGATAGACGAAATGCCGCTAAGCATTTCACCCGGCGTGCTAACGTTTCTGCTAGCTCACCGCCTTCTAGTCTCCTTTATACGCTGTGACTGAATTTGAGTAAACGAAAACTGTATAGAAGCCCGTTAATTTGTTAAAAAATGGAAACTGCATGGAGGTTCGATTGAAACTCTAATTCGAATCTATTCAGTAAAACAGCGTAAATAAGTAATCATTAAAACACCATAAGAATGGTTTGCGCTATTTAGACACTAATGCTTACGTTCTAATTTCAAATCTCGCCATGGTCGATTTTTCCTTTCGTATTGAGAAGGTCAATAAAACAGGTATTAATCAATTAATTCAGTATGTTTGAGTCGCCTGCTTAGGTTCCATGCGGAAATAATGGCTGCAGGACCCTAGAGGTGCTATATTCATAAGATTGTGTGATATAATTGTCCATTGGCATTATGCTGCAGCAAAATGTTAAGCTACTGATACCAGTTTAAGTTGTTGAATTAAGTATTTCATAAAATTGATTTCTGAATTTTGTTCAAAGCTACGCATTTTTTGAAAAAATTTATAATAAATTGAATCGATCAGGGTATACGCATGCTACTTATTTCATCGAATCTGCTCGGATGTGAACATATATCATAGGAAACGTAACTAATCACCACAAGATATTTAATCTAGTACTGTGCAATTTTTGCTAATTCCTTGCTTTGTAACAATTTGAAGATATCATAAACGAATATAGAAATAATATTTGAATAGATATTAAATTTTTTCCTATCTGATTACTGTGTTTATATGCAGATAGTAAGTTACATTCTTGATGTTTTCCCCTTCAGCAATTGTTTCAGTGTCGCAGAAGGTAACTTAGGCCGCTATGAGAAAGGAAAACTTTTCGAAATACAATGTGAATCAATGATAAAGACTCATCATATTTTGAAGGAAGAGTTAACTTTTATTTACGGAAGCTCCTAATGTGTACTGCTCTAAAAATTCCCTTGCAGTCACTAACAAGTTTGTGAGTTATCATCGTGGAAACTTAGTAGAAAATATTGGGTATTAGTGTGTTTTCATTGTTGCTAGACAGACAACTAACGCTACTCGATCTTAATTTCACTCTTTCTAGTTTCCAGCAATATTGTAAGATAAGTTAATTTCAATACTCAGGTAATCCTATTAACATTCTTTAGATAATAGACTGCCTTGGAAATAAAATTACAATGAAATCTTGTGGTTCTTATAGATTTTAATGAGGTGTAGAACAGGTCAAGTTGGTACAGAGTAACACTACGGAAGTGGTCACTAGATCTTTCATAGCTTCTGGCCAATTGTGTTTCAATAAATAGAAATACTACAAGTCTATGATTTGGAAATTTAGTAGTTTCACTAATAAATGCAATGCTTCGTAATGACTCTTGTGCAAATTACTTTCTCAGCGTAAGTTAACAAGTTTGAAGTAGTAGATGGCAAGCTTTAGCTTTAACATTGAAGTAGTAATACACTATTTCGTATAACTCTTGTTTCAAATCCCAATTAGATTGGCAAATCACTGACGGAAGAAAATCGTATACAATCACTGTAAATGGTTTAAAATGAATAGGCCGTATATATATAGCTAACACAATCTTCTCTTTAATATCGTGAACTTGAACAGAATGAATAAGTTTAAGAAAATGAAGGTAAATTTGAAGTAATAATAATTCTTTATGAAGAATTAAACAATGATGAGTAGTATAGAGAACCCTCTATGCAATATTTTCAAACTCATCAAGCAATGTCTTTCTCTTCAAATGCTTTCGCTTCTCACATCAACACAACGTATTAAATGTGGCTGCGCTTCCATAGGAACCGCTGTTCACTTATGTTTTCTGCCTGAGATGTTAATTTCCTTTTATTAGCTGAATGCTGGTCGATTAGCCTCCACAAATCTACTTAGAAGATTTCTTTAATAAATACCTCATGAGATTTGCGAACTTTATAACAAAGTTAGTTGTTTCGCGAAAAGAAAATTTGAAAAATACGTAATTCATGACGATTGAATATGTGTGTGTATTCCTGTATGTCATTCAGCAAATGTATACGTTTGTGCATGATTGTGTGAGATGGAAGAAATATGAGTGAGAAAGATGGGGAAGACGAAGCATTTGCTTGGGGTAAACAACAGCACCAACCTTAACCTGAGTGCTGCTAGAAGTGATAAAAAGGAAAAAGGGCAAAAACTATAAAAGATATGTATGTGTATATATATATATATATATATATATATATATATATATATATATATATATATATTTATACACATATATATATGTGCGTGTGTGTGTATGTGTATGTATATACACACACATATATATATACATATATATAATACATATATATATATATACATACTATCTATATATATGTATGTATATGTATGTGCTTATATTATATACGTACGAATGTATGTAAGTACATATAAATATATGTACATATATATGTATACACACGCACAAACATATATGTATATATATATGAGTGTGTGTGTATATACACACACATATATATATATATACATATATAAACACACACATGTATATATATATATATATATATATATATATATATATATATATATATAT
>NC_068987.1:78355245-78359710 GCF_001194135.2 Octopus bimaculoides
CATGCATATACATACATATATATATATAATTTATAATGATTGGAAAGAAAGGGTGCAAGTTGTGATTCTTATATAGATAAATGAAACAGAATAAAGTAACAGTTAAGTTATTAGCGTCGGATGATTGGTTGTTATTATTTGGTGGATTTTTGAGGGAACGGGTGTTAAAAATGTGACAGATGTGTAGATAGATGAGTGTCAAAACAATTGAAGAAGAAAAAAGAAAAAAAATAGCAAAACGAAAACAGATCAACATAAACAAAGAAAACAAAACCAAAACAACTAGACAGTAAACAGTGCATAAGGGTTAAAGAGAAAGATATTGTGAGAAAGAACATTGATAGTGAGGGAGACATTACAGTATGTGGGAAGCCTGTAATCCATAAGATCCGGTGAAAGTGATAGCCAGCGAAAAGGAAGTGGAAAGTGTATAGAGAACATTGAACCAATCTAGCAGTTTACGTGGGAGCTCAGGGCGAACACACCAATGCCCTAGGCTGTTGTTAGCAGGCAATTGCCTTTAAGCGTCTCCATATAGACACTTGTTATTGTATAATGCTTTCTATATTTTTTTACACTTTCCGTTTGTTATTTATTCGAATGAAGGATTTGTTGGGCACTGTTTCGGATCATTGTAGCGTTCATCGTATTTAGAAATGGGGAGTACTGTAATAATGCTTCCATCGTTTCATTCAAGGTTGTTTCAGAATGTCGTGATCACAAAAGAAATCGTTACAAAACTTTTGAAAACCTATATAAATATCTTGCGGCGTTTTTCATCATGGTTACCACATGGCCATTTCACAGACCTTTCTCTTGTTGGAAACGATCTCCCAGTATATCAATTAAAATTTGATTTGATAGGGGCAAAGATAACCTTTTCAATTACACTTGTCCCTTCTCTCTCTCTCTCTCTCTCTCTCTCTCTCTCTCTCTCTCTCGCTTATTCTCTCTCACTCGCTCATTCCTTTCACTCTTCCTTATTCTCAGCCTTTTTACTTCTCACTCAATCTAGCATTATATGTATACACACATACACACATACACACATATATATTCACACATACATATATACATATATACATGCATACATATATGTATGTGTGTGTGTGTGTGTATCTGTCTATCTATAAATACCCAAATTCATTTCAATTTCTCCAAACCCTATCTTGTTTTTTTCTAATTTTCATTCAGATTTCTTGTCTCAAGAAGCATCAGTTTTGCGAGGAAACACGTGTGTGTGTGTTACATTCGTATGTATATACATACATATATGCGAGTGACAGATAAAGGAGTGCCAGTGCCGTTTCTACTTGTAATATCTACTTAGAATTACATCGTGGATTGTAATTGTGAAGCTGCAAAGCAATTTGGTCGAAAATATGTCAGACATATTGTAAATTTGTGCTTGCTGTTTTCATTAATGAAAAACTATCAATCAACGAAAACTACTGGAACAAAACATCTCTCATAATCCATACATATATGCTTGATTGATATTTGAACAATAATTTGAAAATTAAAGTAAATAAAATTAAAATCATTGACAATAATTGTTTTGGCATAAAACATCTTATTTTGTGTTTAACATTTTTATTCTTTTTATTTAAAAATATTTTTCGGTTTCAATCCCGCGGTATGGCACCTTTGGCAAATGTCTTCTACTATAGCACCTGGCCGACCAATAACTTGGGAATAAATTTGGTAGACGGGAACTGTGTGAAAGCCCATCGGCTATCTATCTATCTATCTATCTATCTATCTATCTCTTCTATTCTATTATTGGTAGCGTGGTCCCAAGTAGCCCGTTTTCTGACACAAGGAGGTCCATGACTGAAGGCGGAATTTAAACTCTGAACTTAAAGAGCCGGAACCGGAATACATTCTGTAGTGTTCCCCACTCACCCGATGTGGTATCAATTCCTACAAATCCACCGTCCTTCATTAGTCTTTTACTTGTCCAACTAGTCTCTTGTGAAACACTGAAATGTTTAATTCGTATCAAAATCACAAATAGTACACTAATATTTTTAAAAAGGAACCAAATCATTAATGTAAATCACACTACACTATGACTGAAAAATAAAGACAAATAATAAGGCAGGAACGCGTTTGATCAGAGCCACAGTGGGGCTTGCCAACTACAGCAATAACAAAAACAGTAGTGCAGTTGCAACAACACAAAAACACCCACAAATATATGCGTATATACATCGAAAGTTAAAACTATCGCCGTAAACACCTTTTTATTTAACATTATAAACATTATTATCATTATGAACAGTATTAATTTTAAATTTTGGCAAAAGGCCAGTAATTTAGAGGAAAGGATAAGCCGATTACATCGACTCCAGTACTCATCTGATACTTATTTTATCGACCACAAAAGGAAGAAAACAAAATCGACACCGACGGCATTTGAACTCAAAACGTAAAGTCGGAAGAAATTCAGCAATCTTGTTCCAATCAAACTGCAAGGAACTCATACGAACTTGCGAAATAAAAACCGAATGAAATACACACAACTTTAATACTCCCGTGTTTTTAGAACAACGTTACACACACACACACAAACACACACACACACACACACTCTCTCTCTCTCTCTCTCTCTCTCACTCTCACATACACACTCACACAGCTAACCCTGACAGTTTTCTATACATGTGTTCTCCTGAGTCTGTTGTAGATATTTGACTAAACTTTATGCAGAGAGAATCGAACCCAAAATTTAAGTGATTCAGATAGAAACTTCTTAACCACACAGCCATGCCTACATTCGAAATTACTACGACATCAACAACAACAACAACTACTACTACTACCACTACTACTACTACTACTACTACTACTACTACTACTTTTGATGAGATATCTTTTGCATTTTAGTTATATTGCCTGACGAACTGAATTCAAATCTTGTAACGGTCAGCTTTGACTTTCATCCATATACAGTCGATAAATAAATTAAATTAGCAGTCAAGAATTGGGATCGATGTAACCGACTATACGCCTCTCCAAAATTTAAAACCTTATGTCCTTGGCAGAAATAACAATAATTATTATTTTTACTGTCGGTTCTCTGAAGCTGTTCTTACAGCTGTTCCGTTCGTTTTAGCCTCAGTTCATATCAACCTATAGGTTTTTGCTGTTAGAATTAAAAGACATTGCAAATGAAAAGTATCAGTTATATGTCTTAGAGATTATTTTCAAACATGTTTCTAGAGCCCTAAGATCTATAAGACCAGTTAACAGGTTTTCAGAGCGTATAAATGACCGATATCCCAACTTTTCCCCTAACGGGGTACTGATTCGTGGCAGGTTTCAGTAATTGTGAGGGAACAAGTTGATTATATTGACTCTTGTATTTTACTGGTACTTTATTTTATCGATCCGGAAAGGTTTTCTTCACGAATCAAAAATTTATGCTATGATTTGCTGTAAAAATCAACGAATATTTTTTGCATAAATTTGTTATAATCAAAAAGGTGAAAAGGAGAAGGAATCGAATGTTGAATTCTGGAAACAATGCACATAATATTTTGGAACTCAGAAGAAAAAATTTTTTTTTAAAAAACGTCTTTAAGTAAATTCTATAGCATAGAGATAACAGAAATAACTAACGGTTTGTCTGCAAAGATGATTTCTCTGAAAATCATAAATAATTTACAGATGATTGTACGATAGCAACACGCTGAATGTTTGAAAATATAATAAATATTCGCACAAAAGCTTACTGGAAATTTACCTTTGTGTCCATGGCACCAAGATAAAGATTGAATTAATGTGTGGTAGGAAGTGAAAAATATTTGCAACATAATAAAATTTAAACATATAATAATAAGTCACACATACGCAAACACAAGACAATACACAAAACATTTAGATAGTATTATATTAATAATAGAAATAATATATCAGATGAAAGGGAATAGCTGAGAAGTGTTCAAACATAGGATAAAATGGTTATGTTCAATTTAACGAGGCTTGTGTGGAGTAGATATTATCCAAGCTATTTTGAATCAATAAAAGTCTTACAATATTTCTTTACAATGATTAGTCACAAGCAATTTATACATAAGAGGTAGATGGAAAAAAGGATTGTGGCGTTTGTCTTTTTCTTCGGAGGTGATGATGTATTATAAATATTCGGTTCATGTGGTACTGTATGTAAAATAAACCAGGCAGCATAGCATCTCTAGTGCTGGCGGTCAAAAGTATTACTTTCGGTTTCCTGTTAAACGGTACAATGATTTTGTATGTCATAGGCGCAGGAATGGCTGTGTGTTAAGTAGCTTACTTACCAACTACATGGTTTCGGGTTCAGTCCCACTGCGTGGCACCTTGGGCTAGTGTCCTCTACTATAGCCTTGGGCCGACCAAAGCCTTGTGAGTGGATTTGGTAGACAGAAACTGAAAGAAGCCCGTCGTATATATATATATATATATATATATATATATATAT
>NC_068987.1:78359862-78362350 GCF_001194135.2 Octopus bimaculoides
TGTGTGTGTGTGTGTGTGTGTGTGTGTGTGTGTGTGTGTATGTATGTGTTTGTATATGTTCGTGTGTCTGTGTTTGCCCCCCCCCCAACATCGCTTGACAACCGATGCTGGTGTTTACGTCTCCGTAACTTAGCAGTTCGGCAAAAAAGGGCCGATAGAATAAGTACTAGGCCTACAAAGTCCTGGGGTCGATTTGCTCGACTAGAGGTGGTGCTCCAGCATGGCCGCAGTCAAATGACTGAAACAAGTAAAAGAGTAGTGTATCAGCTGAGAATGTGCTTCATTGAATTTACTTAAGAGGTCAACTGTATTCCGGATTATTCTTCTCAAAAATAACCGAATTGTCATCTTGGTTCGTAACAAAATGCCACCGGCCCAGGAAACATCTGCCGCAGTGTAACCTGAATATAATTTTTTTCCTTATACTTTTAGTTATATTTTTAGTTCATATCGCCGCCGAATTTTGAAAGGAATGTAAGTCTACCGCAAGTAAAAAAAAGGTTCCTGGGCACTGGTGTAGATTATCCCCCAGGTACAATCGAACAAACGTCCCTGAATAAGGGTTGTTTAAGGATGTTGAACGAAACACCCACTTTTCCAAAGGTGAATTATCCAACCCCCCAAAGAATTCCTCTCTACACATGGCTACGATGCTTCCACACTGCTTCTGCTAGTGATCATAGATACACATAGCGCCAGCCACCAAGGGACATACTCAACTGGTTAAGGTGAAACAACTAACAAGCAAATCTGCGGTATCAGCAGAATATGTACTATAGCCCATCTTTTATACCAAGACAACACAATGTACATGATAACACTTCCAGTCAGTTAAGATCAGAAGCCATGAGAGCCATATCATTATCATTATCATTATTATTATTATTGTTGTTGTTGTTATTATTATTATTATTATTATTATTATTATTATTATTATTATTATTATTATTATCAGTGAACTAATGTAACACCTCTTATTTTTCGAGCACCTTTCGGAGTATTCGAGAGGTTCCAAGCAGTGGTGTGTTCTGCAAGTGCTCTACCCTTATCGCAGCCCTATTTGTTCCACGTACATATTATTATTATTATTATTATTATTATTATTATTATTATTATTATTATTATTATTATTATTAAACCAAGAACACACCACTAGCTCGCTGTGTAAATGTCATGGTGTCGGCCCATACATGAAGCGTGTTCAATGATGCAGTGGAAAGTGACTGATACGATTGCTTTTGATTCAAGCCTTTCAGATACAGAAGATACAGAAGAAAAAGACTGCATTTAACCACGAATGATCCAAAGAATTGGATTTCTTGTTGATAGCAAAATAATTAACAGTCATGTTACTTTTCTGTTCTCACTGCTGTTATATTGTAGAAATTGGAGTAAGAGGAAAAGAGCAGTTGGACGAAAAGTTATGTAGATACAAAATAATGTTAACAGCCGGATTTCTGGTACCTTGTGGTTGTCATCATTTTTCTCCTCACCGCATCCAAGTCAAAAAGAAAAAATCCTGGTTGAACAATGTAGAGTGTAGTATGGTATGAAGGATCATTAGTCATACGGTCGTATTTGTTGTGTAAAAACTTAATAAATATACAATGATTCATGGATAGTGTAACAACTGGGAACACCGATGCAAAAGCGTTTTGTGAAAACATTCTTGCGCCGCCATTTATGCATTTCTAACAAAAGTGATAGAACGTATCTTTTCCATTATTCTGTGGTAATTTCCTTTTTGAAAAGAGAATGCATGTTATTTTACTTCCACGGCGATAACACAGAATCATTAAATAAAAATTACAAATTCGTTACTAATTAAGTTAGAAATGTTAAGCTTAGATGAAGTGTTCAGAAAATCAAAATTATACGGTGATTAAGTAGCTTACTTTGAAACCACGTGACTGAGTTTAGTTCCACTGGACGCCACCGTGGGTAAATGTCTTCTACCATAGCTCCGGGCCGACCAATGCCTTGTGAATGAATTCCGTAGGCGGGAGCTATATGGAATCCTCTTGCATTTACATATATATTTGTGCGTGTGTATATGTGTTTGTGTCCCTGTGTATCTGTTAGTCTCACTACCACCACCACTTGACAACTTAGCGGCTCGGAAAAATAGAGCGATGGAATAAGTACAAGCGTTTGAAATTAAGTACTAGGGGCAATTTATTATTTCAAGTGGTGCCCCATCATGGCCGTGACTGAAACAAGTAAAAAATGAAAGAAAATAATACATGCAAATAATTTTGCACAAATAATTTTGCAAATAATTTTGCACATAGGCGCAGGAGTGGTTGTGTGGTAAGTAGCTTGCTTACCAACCACATGGTTCCGGGTTCAGTCCCACTGCGTGGCACCTTAGGTAAGTGTCTTCTACTATAGCCTCGGGCCAACCAAAGCCTTGTGAGTGGATTCGGTAGACGGAAACTGGAAGAAGCCCGTCTTATATATATATATGTATATATATATATATATATAT
>NC_068987.1:78364585-78367787 GCF_001194135.2 Octopus bimaculoides
ATATATATACATATATATACGTATATCTGTGTGTGTGTGTATGCATCTATGTTTGTACGTATATACATATTCATATGTATCTATGTATGTGAGTGTCACTGAATGGTTAATTTTTATTTATTTACTCAATTTTACATCATGTGCATCAGTGTTAGAACTAATGAAACAGGCTACGCGTTCAACTCCTTTTAGGGAAATACGCACATATAGCCCCCCCCCCCCACTCACACAATAATTGAATACACACATGTTCTAGTGTACGAATAACCAGTAACCTGGGATTGTGCATAAAATCAAATCTGATTGGAATTAGACTCATCGTGAGAAATAATGTTCTTATAAAATATTTGCCCTATTAAGTGTGAATCTCTATATAAAATAAAAACTACGAAGGATATCTATCTTCGTATCATAGTTAACGTAAACACACTGTTGATATGCAAGATACTACGGTTTTCTTCGAAGATTAAATATTTTATGAACATGATGTGTTAATAGCACATTATATATCGGAGGGAAACGAAAAATTGTCTTGGCAGCAGCTAACGAGATAGCCAGATAACTCCATGCTTTAAGGAGCTACATGAATCACGTGTACTCCCAGCAACATACAAATAGCTGTAAGATACTGCAGTTTTTGTCCCGTTGGCTTTTGGTAATTTCAGTGTAAGCATTATTCGCTGTTATCTATATATCGGAGGCGATAAATTTCGCCTAGGTATGATGCTGCGAGGACACGTCCTTAACAAGGCCCAAGAAGGCTGAAATGTTTTAGGAACTCGATAGAATAATTATGATCGGACATGACAATAGTAATTCAAATATGCAACGAAATTACAGGGAAGTAAGATAGAGACTGAGGGACAGAAAAGGATGTAGATTATAGTGTAAGAAAGATAAAGAAAAGCAAGAAAAGAAGTAGAGAATTAAGAACGTTTGAAATATAGACATACACACACAAATAACATACATACATACAAACAGACATACATATGTACATCCATACACACACGCGCGTGCGGACACGCGCGGACACGCACGTACACACACACGTGTATACATACACAGAGTAAGGTAGGGGTAATGAATGAGAATGATGAAGAAAAATGTTCGAATGCAGAAGAAGCGGTTATGTCGGTACAATACTATAAAGTCTCTATTCATGGCAGTATTTCACCTAATCTTTACATTTTCTCCAGAATTAGGAACATCCTACTATCTGCTTCTATATTGGTTTCAAATTTTGGCACAAGACCAGCAATTTCGGGGAAGGAGTAAGTCGATTGCATCGACCCCATTATATAACTAGTACGTATTCTATCGACCCTCGAAAGGGATGAAAGGCAAAGTCGATCTCGACGGTATTAGAACTCAGTATGTAAAGACGGACGAAATGCTGCTAAGCATTTTACGCTGTCCGCTAACAGTTCTGCCAGTTCGCCGCCATAATATTTTGCCTTTATGTTACAAGGATGAAGGTAAAGACAATCGACGTGATTTGAACTTGGAGCATAAAGATGTGTAACTAAACACTGCTAGTCATCCAATTAGTCTCTCTATAGACTCCTGCTCTTGTCTCCATGGTAATATTGATAGAATATAATTTTGAAGTAATTTTACGACGTGAGAGATGATTAGTCATATCGGTATGAATGTCTTAATTAGAAACGTATCTTACTCTGTAGCTTAATTAATTGGTAAAGTTGGTATGCCTTAGAGCTCTGAAACATCTGTTTAAATGCACTCAATTAGATTTATATGTAATTTGTTATCTACAATAGTACTCACAAAATCTCTTTATGTCATTCAAACAACTACTTCACTGCTAGAAAGAAAAAAAACCAATGGGTTTTGTTTTTATATCTGTTTTATTACAAATGTTAATATTGATTCGTGTATTTGGCGCCTCATTCAAATACTTTTTCCAAAGTGCTATACTTATATTTATTCTAATGATTTTAAACAACTGTACACAGCAACTGTAACGGTACAAAGCAAGAGTTCCAGCAGTGACTCTCAAATTTATTTTTAATACATTTCGGCAGATTCAAACATGAATATGCTAATCGCTGTTGTGTTTCCACATAGAACAACTTTTCCTTTCAGACGAATGTGTGTTCATAACACTCGATTCATTAGCGGAAGGGGACTTTGAGACAACTAGCGTTTCAATATCTTTGTGCCTCGTCAGCCAGTGGTGAACTTAATTAATAAATCCATCAAGAACAAAATGTCATTTTTATAATATCCGCACTGTTTATTGAGCATATGACGATTTATTATCTGTTAGCATATATCAACGCAATCAGGAAAGAGTTTCTTCGTAGAAATGCATGGTTCGCTTATGAATCTTTCTTCATTCTCACTGAATGAGCGAATATCCACTTTACTAAGATACTGACTGGACAACTGAGTTACATGTCATCCATTTCTGTCGGTGGCTCAAATTTCGGTCCAAGACCCGTATCTCTCGTGTAGTGCCGGTCTACCTAGATCTCAGAACCGATTGGGAGTCTTGCAGTATTCGACCCAACTCTTACCGTTCTGGATTCAAATGTCACCACAGGTTACCTGGGTGGGAGACTTAATCGGCTGATTGGTTTATCAATCACGATTATTTGATCCTAGGATTATTTTAATTCCTCCTACTGTCTAAGTGATACACACAAACACAAACACACACAAACACACACGCATGTATATAGAAGTGTGTGTGTGTGTATGTGTGTGTATGTATGTGTATGTGTGTGTGTGTGTGTGTGTGTGTGTGTGTGTGTGTGTGTGTGTGTGTGTGTGTAGCTAATTATGTATCATATTTAATGTAGACAAAAGTTGAAAGGCAAATTTACTGCAGTATTGATCCAAAGGAAATATAATTCTAAGGGTTATGCTCTGTTTAAAAGCAGATCATATGTCGGAGGGAGATCAAAATCGTCTCAGCAGCTTCTGACGAGGACACCAGATGCATTTCGGCCTCGCTGCGCCTTGCCAATGGCGAGGACTCACAACCTTTAGCTTACCCACATGAAATTTGTCGCGTCCGATATACAAGTTGACAGTTGAACTCTCCCTTTGCATTGCGAGTAGCCGCTCAGCTGAATAGTAATCCGTTATATGTAGGGATATATATATATATATATATATATATATATATAACCCCTAACTTTCTTGGATTATATATATATATATACATATAATATAT
>NC_068987.1:78367828-78369344 GCF_001194135.2 Octopus bimaculoides
ATATATATTTACTTACATGTATGTATATCCATATCCATGTATTTCCATAGGTCAACCAAATATCGTATTCGCAGGCAGGAGATCGTAGACAAATCTGACGATAAAACTTAATCTAAGAGGTGTTATATGTTACAACTCCTTCCAGCTGAGACATTTCTGAAGTGCAACTTCCCTAGTCATCTACTGGTCCTGTTGGCTCTGCTGTTCTGCATTCCGCATTCTTATGGCCGTCTCTAGCTTTTTCATCTCTAAAATCAGATTTTACCTCAACTTTCCGCTGGCCTCTGACCTTCATTCCATTCTTGCTGCAAGTTGTCCCCGCCTATTGACCTGAATGTATCGCATAATTAATTTCTCTTATCGTAAAGCTTTCATTTGCTGTATCCACCAGCTGCCGGAATTTGCATTTCCTTTCTGTCTGCAGCTGAGGCCGGATTGACCTTTCGATCTTGTTTCTCGAGTTTTCAAGCATGGTCATGAGCCTTGCTTTTCTGACTTTGTATTCCTCAACGATGGACTTGAGAGGTTGCTTCAGCTTGGCTTGGCAGCAGTAGAGTGCAACATCAGTAAGACCTGGTGGTTGATTTTGGCCTCCATATCCTCCCCTGAGCTTGTGCTGATATCGAAAATCAGTTGGGATCAAAGAAGCTTTGGGATTTACATGAACTGTGAACACCAAACCTTGTGTTTGACTGAGAGGTCACACTGGTCTATGACCTGCAAACTCTTTCCCGCCATTTGTTTGCTTTCGGTTCCCTTTTCCTTATCCTTCAGGGTGTTGTCATACCATCTTCCGCGGCTTTTGATTGGTTCCTCTGCCACCGTTGGGATATTTTGATTGGCTACACTGAACACGATTCTTTCCTCTAACTTCCAGGATTTCTTTGGTTTGAATCTCACTCTGGAAGATGCAACTACTTCGTCTGACTGTTTCAGCCTCCTGCTTTTATAGGCGTATGCATGGCTATGTGATGAAGAAGTTCGCGGTACATTTTGGTTATCTCACCCACATTAAAAAAATGCCATTAAAAATTCGGGTTAAAATCAAGTTAACGTGGTGACAAGAGATTGGATTAAACGAGTTAGATCCTTTTGATTCAATACACATTGTTGACGTTTGACCTCTTCAATAGGAATGTTATAATTTGTTATAAAAATATTATCAGATAGGCGTAGGAGTGGCTGTGTGGTAAGTAGCTTGCTTACCAACGACGTGGTTCCGGGTTCAGTCCCACCGCGTGGCATCTTGGGCAAGTGTCTTCTACTATAACCTCGGGCCTACCAAAGCCTTGTGAGTGGATTAGGCCTTGAATAAGCGCCTTACTTACAATAAATCCTGGATCCAATTTGATCGCATAATTCTACCGGACAGTGCTCCAGCATGGCTGCAAGCCAATACACACACACACACACACACACACACACACACACACACACACACACACACATATATATATATATATGTATACGTGTGTATGTTTGTGTGTGAGTATGTATGTATATATATATATATATA
>NC_068987.1:78369906-78375757 GCF_001194135.2 Octopus bimaculoides
CTTACTGTTATAGTTTCTTCAATGAGAATATTGACCAAGGTTACCGTGGTCTTTTCCGTGGGCTTTTCCTTCCACGGCTAAACCTAAACTGTCCTCCCCTCTTTTTACACGAGAACATTACTGTGTGATACACGATCCCTATTGATCGGCCTTTCCTTTTCTTTTTTTTTCGATCGCTTTTGATCGAACTCCCCCTTTTCCCCTTCCTACGATCCCTTTTGATCGACACCACCACTTTTTTTTTCCTTCCTTCCCCCTCCCAAAAAGAAAAGCTCTACATTGTATTTGTCCCATCTTCGTTGAGCCCTGTGTGGCTAATAAAAGAAATGTATCTATCTATCTATCTATTTATCTGTCTGTCTGTCTGTCTGTCTTTCGTCTGTCCGTCTGTCTATCTATCTTTGTCTATCATCTATCGACCAGTTCAGGTATTTGTTTAGTACATACATGCATACATGTATGTAAATATGTACGTATGTATTTATGTATGTATGTATGTATGTATGTATGTATGTATGTATGTATGTCCATCTTAGTATATTCATATAGGACGAAGTTGATAATGCAGGGTGGTCGGAGGCACGGAAGAAAATGAAGAAAATGAAGCGATTCAATACTCTACCGCAAGTCGCTTAAGTAGCGACAAGAACAGGTGCGTGCAGGCATGCAGAACAAATAAGTACCCAGTTTAGTTGGGGCTTATGTTCACACATGTGGAACAAATAATTTGGTCGATGGCCTCAGCTAGCTCAGCTATAATCTGAGTCGAGGGTTCTATTCACTAAAGATTTTGATGCTCCACTTCACGTTATCACGAAATGGGCTGCTGCAACCATAGACAAGGAGATTAAAGAAGGAAGGGGATGCAGTTACATCTGTGGACAAATGTTTTTCTACTTCCCTCCTTTTCCCCTTTCTCCTCTTTACATTTCATTATTTTTCTTCCCTCTCTCTGTCACTTTCTCTTTCTCCCCATCTCTCTCTCTCTCTCCCTGCTCACTCTAGCTTCCTCTCATATTCCCTCTTACACCAAGTCTGCCTGTCGTTGTTCTTAATTTTGTATTTTCTTTTGTCATCCTTTCTCTATACCTCTCACCCCTCTCTCTCTCTAACAGTCACATTTTCAATACATTTCTCTTTCTTTACTTTTTTATTTCTCCACACCCCCTCTCTACTTCTCTACCTCTCTATCTATCTATTCTTTCCGCGCTTCTCCTCCCCTTCTTCTCTTTCTCACTCTCTCACTCTCCCTTTCTTCCTGTTCTTAAGCCTCCATTTCTTTACCAGCCTTTGTGTATCTTTACTACCCCCTTCCTCTCTCTTCCTCTCTCCGTCTCTCACTTTCCCTCACTTTCTTACGCATTCTCCCCTCTACCTCACACTCATATTGCTTTGCTTCTTCCCCCTCCCCACAGCTTGCGTATCTCTCTCTTGTTTAATCTCCCCTTCCCTCTATCTATTTTCTCTATACTTCCTCCTACATCATTTAATATTTTAATGACTGTTGCTAATGCAAGGCGTCATCGTGAATATCGTGTTTCTTGCACCATTATGCTGCTGTGTCCAGCGCTTACTCTTATTGTTCAAAAGGCATTATGCTATAGGCATATTTTCTAGTGCGAATAAGAGGAAATTTATTTACTTCTTTTTCATGCTTCTAAGTAGCTATTTCACTCATATTTATTACAGAATAATAAAATCCAAAGTTAAGTATACATCATTCGGCAGTTACACGTTGTGTCGAATCGGAGAATTACCATTCTTGTCTTCTGCGCACATTGTTAAAGAAAACCACGTGTATGTATGCATGTGTGTGTGTGTATGTATGCACACGGGCGCGCACACACAAGCACACTGCACAATACTCACACATATACAAGGGTTCCTGTCAGCATTCGCGATCAAAGTACTGACGTAAGACTGACTATGTCATCATACACACCCAAGATCACAAGGATGTACACCTAACACGTGTCATAACAAATGTAGACGATTACTGGACGGAACACCGTTTAATACGACGGAGTGAGTTGAATTGATTTGTTCGAACATGGCAATTCATCTCACACTAAAGAGACGTCTGCAACAGAAACGATGCCAGCGGGAAATCAACCATAAGTCTCTATGAGATCCTGCAAAAAGCAGAGCTACCTCTGCAGCCCCGAGATGATAAACTGTCATCCACAAGCTTGGGACGTTGAGACACTGTTGAGAGCTCACAGCACACTCTAAAAGCAATCATCTCTGCAGCTTGTCACATGTCCTTGGGCTTTTTACAGCATGAAAACACTAAGATTTGTTTGCTGAGAACTCTACCCTAATCAAAACCCGAGAGAGAAAGAGAGAAAGAGAGAGAGAGAGAGAGAGAGAGAGAGAGAGAGAGAGAGAGAGAGAGAGAGAGAGAGAGAGAGAGAGAGAGAGAGAGAGAGAAAGAGAGAAGCTTTTCATTCCATGCAAAATAAGAATAATGAGCACAAAAGGGAAGATTGCCCGGATGGAATGGCTGCAGCCCAAAACCATACATGTGCAATGGAGATAGTTGGTTGCAGGTCAAAGCACGTGAAATCCGGATATTGACTAACATACAACACATTATTTTTTTTTAGTGCTACTAAAGCCATCTATGGTTATAGTAGTACAACAGGTCCAAAACCATTGACAATCCTAAAATGGTACAAAATAAGTAAGTGTCAAAAACTGATAAACCAATAAAAGGTTTTGCCCCTCATCACCTTACAAAGGCGATGAGGGACAAAAACTGCACATATGTCACATTACAGACGCAGTTCTAAAGAAATAAACACAGACACAGACAAACAAACAGACAGACACATAGACACACATACACACACATAGACACACATAAACAAACACATTTACATACAAGACAGTTTAATCCAAAGTGACTCTGGCCGAGAGATATAAACTTGGGAATGAAAAACTAACAATAACATTTCATGTCTTATCGCTGTTTCTCTCTCTCGAGAAGAAATACCAGTTGATCTGAGCGATATCAACTATTATCAAAATATTGAAGAAGAACGACAAATCACGGTATGGAAACTTCATAAGACTCTAGCTTTTGTCGGTAGCTAGAAAATGTTTGCTGAGAGTCCTGCTAGCAAGCTCATTTCATTATCAGCGAATTAGCTGCCTGAATCTCAATCTAGTTTTCAATATTCCAAAAGCATTATTTTATTATCTTCTCTGCTCTGTAGCCACATCATCATTTTGACAAAAGAGTTTACTCAGAAGAATTTCTGAACTAGTGAGTTCAGCTCACAGCACCCTCGATAGTCCGATAAAATACCCACGTTAAGTAAGATATTTAGTATGCCATTCTAAAATGCTTCCGTCACTGATAGTGGTGGTGAAAGAGTACCGCAGGGTTCGCCACCATCCCCTGCCGGAGCCTCGTGTTTTCGCTCAATAAACACTCACAACGCCCGGTCTGGGAATCGAAACCGCGATCCTATGACCACGAGTCCGTTGTCCTAACCGCTGGGCCATTGCGCCTCCACTCATACATACATATACAAACACATATAGGACGGAATTCTTTCAGTTTCTAGGCTATGTTAGAAGACACTTGGCCAAGGTGCCACACAGTGGGACTGAACTCTGAGCCATGTGGTATGTATTTAAGCTGAAGCACCAAGTGAGTGCGGTATTGTCCGCGCAACTCAAAGTAAGGTGAATAAAATCAAAATAAGTAACAGGATATCAAGAGGCAGTCCGTCCGTTTCAAACGGTTCCTTTTAATTGAAGAATGCAATCATTACACCAATTTAAATGCAGGGGGACACATTAATATAATTTTACTTAAATTCGCTATTAGAGAATTTTTATAAAATTATATTAATGTGTCCAACTGATTAAAAAATTCTATTTATGCAGCTGAGGATAGCCCCGCATTTAGATTGATGTAATGATTGCATTGTTCAATTAAACGGAGCCGCTTGAAACGGTCGTACTGCATCACCTCTTGATATCCTGTTACTTATTTGTACTCTCTCTTTCCTTTCCTGAGCGTCCAATAATACTATCCATATCACGTCCTCACTTTGTTGTTTTTTTGTTTTTTTGTTATTGTTTTTTTTAACTATATATATATATATATATATATATATATATATATATATATATATATATATATACATACATACATACATGTATACATACATGCATTCGTACATATATACCTATATATATGTACACACATACACAGATAAGTTCACTAGTCAGAGGTATACTCTTCCGCTCTCAACTCATTTGGGACAAATAAATAAATTTTAAGGCATCTAGTGGAAGATTTAAACCGAAAAGTGAGCTAAGCAGAACGTCAGATCTATACTTAAGCATCATCCAAAGAGCCATTATTTAGCGCTGGCCATTTTCCTCCTATTTAATTTAAATACCTAATTCTGAACGAATGTCTCGCTAAGATTTTCAACACCCACTTCTTTAATCCTTTTTAAACATTTTTATATATACGTTCAATGTTTTACAATTCACCACCAACCCTAACAAAATGCTTTACTCCCTAAGTAAGGTATTTTCTTTTTGATTGTTCCCTTTTCTTTGTATTTCTTTTTAACGCTTTGAACTAAAACAATAGCAATGCCGGATTAAATTTCTTGTTTTGGAATCATGATGCCTCGTTGATAGTATTAATTTCTTTAGTCAACAGCTATTTAGGTGAGCTAGTACACATTTGCTATTCATCAAGGAAAGACAACATCCACGCCCATTTTGCTCGTCTACTTTAACGTTTAAAAGCATAAAAGAATGGCCGCCCTTGCCGCCATCTGCAATCAATCAACAGTGACATGAGAGAGGAGGAGTCATAAAAGACTACACGATGCAATAACACTCATTTTGTCAATGGCTTCACCCTTATAAATGTTCTAATCTTTGACTTTCACCACTAATCAATTATTATTTACACTGCTGTCTTTTCCCCCACACTGGGCGGGCTGCATGTTGAAAATAAATATTATGATGCTATCGCTTGTACCTCGTTGCGGTTGACTAAATATTATGGCAGTTAAAGTGAAGAATTAGAGTTGACAGACACACTCTCGAGTCTTAATGTTTATTGGCGGCGGGCTGCCAATTGTTAAGGTTGAAAGAAAATAATACATTTAAAACCGCAGCCACTCAGTTGACTCCTTTACAAAAGCTATAAATAAGCGTTTAATTATCTTAGAAGTACAGGTGAATAAAAGGTTAATGATCCGTTAATAAACTACGGAAAAATAGAGGCGTTAAGATTATAATAAGCCATTTTCATAAGACAGTTGCTCGCCTGCCTGGCTTTCTCATCGCCTTACGTTGCTACTGTTACTATGTCAGGGTGTAATGAAGATGATATTTTAAAAGTAAATTGGGGTTGATGCTGTGACGGCTTAATCGTGTTGACAAGACAGATGAAATAGCGAAGAATTACTTAGTGGTTGCCCAAACAGCTTGACAAACAGCAAATATTTTGAAGATAAATAAACGCAAGGTATTGTTGGAGAGTAATAACTGTAGGATGAATGACAGATATTTGAAAGTAAGAAATAATTAATATAAAAGAGTAAAAAAAAAAGGAACGGAATTAATCGCAGGGAAAATAGTACAAAATAAATCGAAATATGAGAACAAATAAATTATTAAAATGATCAAAGACAGAATGCGGTCCATGATCTATCTATCTATCTATCTATCTATCTATGTGTGTGTGTGCGCGCGCGCGCGCGTGTTTCTGTCTGTTTATCTGTCTGACTGTCTATCTACCCTGCTATATATATATATATATATATGTGTGTGTGTGTGTGTGTGTGTGTGTGTGTGTGTGTGTGTGTGT
>NC_068987.1:78376125-78378068 GCF_001194135.2 Octopus bimaculoides
TATATATATATATAGCGGGATAGATAGATAGTCAGACAGATAGATAAACTGACAGACAGACAGACACACACACACACACACACACACACACACACATACACACACGCACAAATGAATAAATGATTATGTTATGAACATCATACACATGTTTCTGCTATAAGATGCGGTGCACTTATAGTTAAGTACCTGAATAACAACTTATAGCTTCATCGGAGCAATTTATTTAGAAAAAAATAAATTTGTGCCTCGTTGTAGCGGGACAAAAACGACCCCTCCATACATTCCAGTGGTTTCCTTTACCAAATCACTAGGTTATGGTAACGTAGACAAAACATCACCGGTTTTTAAGTGGCGTTGGAGGACAACCACACAAATACACGCATACATACATATTGTGCGTTTATTCAATAATCATAGGTTTAGTTTGAATAGTTTCCATGTATCAGGCATGCCGTACCGTTTGATTAATAATGTTTTTCACTGTGTGTGCAGTTTGGTCGTTATATTTATGTTATTAATGTCTCGTAATTCGGAGGATTTTTTCATACCAATATTATATTATAATATATATGTATATGTTTATTTCATTATATTTATTGATTTATTAATTTTTTTATTTCTCATTAGAAATTTATTCACTTAATTTATTTTATATCATAAGATATAGATTCAATGAATATTATTTTCTACTCTAAGCACACGGCCAGAAATTTTTGGGGAGAGAGCAGTCGATAAGATCGACCCCAGTACGTAATTGGTACTTAATTTATCGACTCCGAAAGGATGAAGGCAAAGTCGACCTCGACAGAATTTGAACTCAAAACGTAAAGACATACAAAATACCGCTAAGCATTTCGCCCGGCATGCTAATATTCCTTATTTCTTTATTGCCCTACAAGGGGCTAAACATAGGGGGCCAAACAAGGAGAAACAAAGGGATTAAGTCGATTACATCGACCCCAGTGCATAGCTGGTACTTGATTTATCGACCGCGAAAGGATAAATGGCAAAGTCGACCTCGGCAGACGAAATACCGCTAAGCATTTCGCCTGGCGTGCTAACGTTTCTGTCAGCTCGCCGCCTCATATATTCGATGGATATCATCTATCTTTGTCTTTCCCTTTGCTCATGTTTCGGGGTCATTGGCTAAAAGGTGTATTGTTTCACTGGAATATATTCGGCTCGTTTTCGCCGCGGTTTCATGTCTATGTTATAGAATGAGAACATATTATAGAATGAGAACATATATATCTTTGTTAATAAATCTATATATTTGAAATTCTAGTTTTGTTGTTCCGTGTGTTGTTATTATTATGTTATGTATCGGTGATTCAGTAGGAATTGCTCAGTACGTTTAGTTCGCCAGTTCCATAATATAATATAATTTTTGGGATCACAATGTCGTTTTTGGTAGGACTTTTCTTAGTCATATAAGTTCTGTTTTTTTTAATTTTTTCATTTCTAGCTTTATAGCTATAAGTTAGTATTATTTTGTCTATATAATGTTTTGAAATAGGAAAGTGTTGGCGTAATGCGTATATTACGCTCATATGTCGCTCTTGCTGCTGGTCTATTACTTTACCGGCAGAGTATGTTTGTAACATTGTTGACACCACCGGATGAAATCATACTGCCCAGGTGTCGAAACCATAGTGGTTTCTGTTAGGTAGCTGAAGATGGAAATTTATGTTTGGTATGCCTGTTTGTGAATCATTTATATCTTGTTATTCTGAGCTGTCCGTCATTCTCGTAAGTTTGAGCATATTCATGGGTTTATGGTTTATGATGATTACATGTATTGATATTGCTTGACAGGCTCCATGGATAATCTCATCATACATAGTACTTAATAAATAGCTTCTTGTTTTGGGAGGTTCTGTAACACACGCATACACATGTATGTATATATATATATGTATGTATGTATGTATGTATGTATGTAT
>NC_068987.1:78378078-78378833 GCF_001194135.2 Octopus bimaculoides
TGTATGTATGTATGTATGTATGTATGTATGCATGTGTACGTGTGTTTGCAAATAATGTTTTAGTGTCCCTGTGCGTTTGCGAGCGAGCGCCTGTAAAGATTATTTAAAATAAAATTTGTTTTCGCGATTCGATAAACCCTAATATTGTTCATGGGTTCCAGCGACAATGACAATGATTGGAAGAATCACTACAAATGTGTACAGAAACTAATTTCCTTTATATTACACAATAAAGATAAAGATAAACAAGCATACACACACACACACACACACACACACACATATATATATATATATATATATATATATATATATACCTATATATATACAAACAATTATATGCATATACGAATGTGTGTGTATGCGAGTGTATATACTGACGTAAGACGCATTTGTACATGTGTATATATTCTACCTAGAATTAATTACTAGCCTTGACTATGTCAAGATGGTTTTTTTATGTATTCTTCTTTCCCACTTAGATTTTAAATGTTGTCACAACAGTAATATGGCCATTCTGCTGAAATCTTCAGTAAATTTTCTATGTCCTTGTGGAGTTGAAGATTGCTCTGCATTTTGCATTTAATGTAATGCTCGCATTACTTAAATAAATGGAGTAGCATGAAACGTACGTACTGCAATAACCTTTAAAATCCGTGTTGCTTTTTTTTTATTTTTGATCACCTTGTTTTTGGAATTGTTTGCATAATACCATACTATATTCTGGTGCCTAAACTTAAGTGCCACATTCAATT
>NC_068987.1:78378843-78381266 GCF_001194135.2 Octopus bimaculoides
TATATATGTATATGTATATATATATATATATATACATATATACATCGTGAAATATATTTGCCACCTAAATATGGCTGACAAGGGTTTGCGCTACTGTAGCCTGTAGCCCCAGGAACTTGTACTTAATTTATCGACCCCGAAAGGATGACACACAAAGTCGACCCCGGTGAATTCGAACTCGGAACGTAGCGGCAGACGAAATACCTCTAAGCATTTCGCCCAGCATGCTAACGTTTCTGCCAGCTCACCGCCTTTCTTCACTCGTTTATTATTGTTCTTATTTATCGACCCTAACATCCACGTGTATCCTCCTGCTTCGCTTAGGCCATTATCGGAGCAGGAGGATACTTGTGGTTGGAAGGGTCACTGAAGAGATCACAAAGGTATAACGAAAGATTTCCAGTCAATGAACATAAGATAAAATAAGAACAATAATTAACGAATGTCTTTTGCCGATTTATTAAGTATATGCTTCTCTGTTTATCTCTCATTCTATCTCCACACGCATATCCATACAAACACATATATGTAAATATAAACAGTCGCCGTTTTGGACCGCTGAGAAAAGTTTTTTTTTCACTCTCTCTGTTTATTTTCACTTAGTCCTTTCTGGTGAAGTGCGTAGGCTTAAAACGTAAAATGCTTTTTTTTATATTTCCCGAGTGTCAAACTAATACACTTGCTTGTAGTTCATACACCTGCCTTCGTCTTTCGTTTTTCTACAAATTTCAACTATATGTGAAACTATAAATTTACCTCCCCCCTCTCTCTCCACACACACATGCACATGCAAATAAGATAGCATAATATTGGTTTCAAATTCTGGCACAAGGCCAGTAATTTTAGGGAAGTGGCTAAGTCGATTGCTGGTACTTATTTTATCGACTCTGAAAGGATGAAAGGCAAATTTAACCTGGCCGAAAATTGAACTCAAAACGAAAAAACGGTGGAGTATGTTATAATATCAAACATGGTAATATACGTGTATTTTCATATAACTTCAAAACACCACACATTTCCAAAAATTAGTACTTTTTTGCACAAATGACCTCTTAATGATGTATCAACGAGGTCACAACCGCTGCCATGAATTTTATTGACACCATAACAATGAACAACTAATGTAAGCAATATCCTTCATTATCTTTCTATCTATCTATCTATCTATCTACTTACGTACATGTATGTGTGTGTAATACACACATGTACAGGCATAGTATCATTAGAAAGTAAGAATGAAATGAATCTTAGGATGGTCGAAGAAAAAAAACTACGGTCAGAATGTGTTAAACTGAGAGCTCAAATGTATAGGTAGGTGATAGAAAAATGTGAGCAATGTATGTTATGGTGATAATGACTATGGAACAAAAGCAAGCAAATTAAGAACTGAAGAAAAAGATGGCTAAAGCATTGTAAGCTTTGTTCCACTACTTTTGTAGTTTGACGATAAGGAGGGACCGTATGATTTGAGAAAATTGGCCAAGAAACCGTAATGAATATCATCAGAGAAACTAATTGCGTTAAATGTCATTTCTTAAAAATACATATTGCCATGACGTATATACATGTAAGCATATGCATATATGTATATATGTGCGTGTGTGTGTGTGTGTATATTTATGTATGTATATGTATATGTATATACGTATATGTATATATATATATTTGTAATATGTATGTATGTGTATATGCATGAATGTATGTGTGGATGTATGTCGCAAGAAGTATTCTGTTGCTCAGGAATGAAAAGCAAAAGAAAAAAAAACTATATGGGAGATACTCATAATGAATGAATAAATAATTCAATAATTGGCAGCACGATGGAGATAATGATTCCAAGATGAAAAATGGAACCCAGTAAAGAAGCAGTTATTAATAGTTAGTCACTCCCTTTCTTATAACATTTATTGCTTCTTGTCATCATGTTTTTTCAGTATACACTATTGTTCACTTTGAATACACAGACGCATAGACAGACACACGCATGTACGTATATATATATGGTAGTTAAAGTTCATTACTGGTTCATGACCGCTAAGTTTCATACGGGTGACGATAATCGTCAGTTGGATAATGAACGAAGAATTGTATTTAAGTAATAGTTATGATGTCGTATTCTGTATCGACGGTGACATGTTAGTCAATGTCATAGCATTATGACTGATCATGATGATACATCCCGCCGTTATGAGTTAATTTGCAGTAGTCTAAAGAAAGTGTATGATTGAAGGTAAAGTGGTTAGTGGTTGGCCAACCTCGCCGTGCTTAAATATATACTTGAGCAAAGTTCACACTATCAATGAGCCCCTAACCCAAATGCACAAACACACAGGGACACAAATACACACAAACACACACACACGTAATGGAGCACAAGGTCTCTTTCATTCTTTTGTTGTCTTGCTATTTCTATCAATATATAT
>NC_068987.1:78384921-78390825 GCF_001194135.2 Octopus bimaculoides
TGACTAGATACACGCATACACACACATACATACATACATACATATATATGTGTGTTTATATATATATATATATGTAAATCCAGCATCGTGACTAGATACACGCATACACACACATACATACATACATACATATATATGTGTGTTTATATATATATATATATGCATGGATACCTATACATGTATATGCGCGTGTGTGTTTGTGTGTGTGTGTGTGGCCATTTATTTCATGTCACGATGTTGCATTTGCAAATATATACACTTAAAATGTTTATGAACAAGGAAAAGATAATTCAACCGTCTAATAAGCGTAACGTTGTTGTTGATGTATGTAAATACACCACACACACACGTATACACACACACACGCGCGCGCGCGTAGACGCATTTATTATTTGGGAATATTTCTTTATGATATCCAAAGAAAATAACGACTTGACTTCCCAAGAATCATTTATTCCTCACTAACGCAAAAATGTATCTGTCTAGTTGGTTTTCCTTATCGTTTACTTATTCACCACGCTCTTTTTTTCTTTAACTAAAGCTGGTAATTGTCTTAAATGAGTAGAGTGAAGTACTTAAAGTAGCAACAATGTTTCACCCACCGACGCCATCCCAAACTATAGAGTTTGTATTCATATAAGTATAATGCTTAATTTTTATAATACGCTGGTTCTCAACCTCAGCTAGTTGAGTATCTTGCTCCACAGACTTTTTAAATATCATCAACCAGATGCATTCGAGTTTTTACAGCAGCATATAGTCTTTTCTACTCTAGGCACAAGGCCCGAAATTTTTGGGGAGGGGGGGGCCAGTCGATCAACTCCAGTACGCAACTGGTACTTAATTTATCGACCCCGAAAGGATGAAAGGCAAAGTAAACTCGGCGGAATTTGAACCCAGAACGTAAAGACAGACGAAATACGGCTAAGCATTTCGAATGGCGTGCTAACGATTCTTATTTCTTTATTGCCCACAAGGGGCTAAACATAGAGGGGACAAACAAGGACAGACAAAGGGATTAAGTCGATTACATCGACCCCAGTGCGTAACTGGTGCTTAATTTATCGCCCCCGAAAGGATGAAAGGCAAAGTCGACCACGGCGGAATTTGAACTCAGAACGTAATGGCAGACGAAACACCGTTAAGCATTTTGCCCGGCGTGCTAACGATTCTGCCAGCTGGCCGCCTTGACACAGTTGCATATATTGATGTGTCCCATAAAACTATCAGGTATTTTTACACCAGAATATTTGTGTTTGAAAGAAATCTTATGACAATTAATACAAGGACTCTGATAGTTATTACACACACATCTTTACTTGTTTTTATAGATATACGTAATGAATTCCAGTAACTGTGAACTCATCTAGAAATCTGATTGATATTCTTCAATATATTCTTTTGGGGTTTAGAAACAAATATGGTAGACATTATTACTGTAGTGGAGGAAAATATTAGTTTCAAATTTTGCGACAAGGTCTGCAGTTTAGAAGTAGCTGCTAAGCCGATTGCTTCGATCTCAGTGCTCAACTGGTACATATTTTATCGACCCAGAAAAGATGAAAGACGAAGTTGACTTCGGTGGGATTAGAACTCAGAGCGTAAAGGTGGATGAAATGCGGCTAACCATTTTGCCCGGCACACTAACGATTCTGCCAGATCGTCGCCTTAAATGCAGACTTCAAATTTTGGTACAAAGCCAGCAAGTTCTGGTAAGGGGCTAAATCGATTACATCGATTCCAGTACTCAGCGGGTACTTACTTTATTAACCCCGAAATGATGAAAGGTAAAGTCGACCTGGGCGGAATTTGAACTCAGAACGTAAACATGGAGGAAATGCTGCTAAGCATTTTGCCGGTCGTGTTAATGATTCTCCCATCTTGCCGTCTTGTATCACGAGTAAATATTAACAGCAGTTCTGCTGTTGTATTTGTGTATAATACAACAAACAACCGAAGCCCCTTCATGGCCGCTGGAATGCCAGAAATAACAGCCAAATCTCCCTCATCACCCATCATACTGTTTTGAGAAAGGGAAAGACATACTGGATAATGTATTTCTAGATATGCATCTAAAAATACAGAAAGTCATGGCTGGACTGATCTTGATTGTAGCTCTGCTCAATCAGCGTTGACCTGGGGCTAGCAACAATAACAAGAACAACGACAAAACAACATTAAACAATATAATCTCTGGTATTTGTTCTTGCAATGTTTCCTTGGTGATAATAATGTGATTAGGAATTTGTCTTTGGGGATTCGTCTTTCGTATAACGTCATTTGCATAACATTATCAAATCAATGGTCCAAATGTGGAAATCATTGGAGACAAAGATCATACCATCTTTATTGCATATTCTGCTATTTGGTTTTAGGCTTTGAAGTGATGGACATACGTTCTGTCTCCAGTGGCATACGTGTATGAAATTCATTGGTCTGTGCATATTCTCATTCAATGAAGAGTGATATGGAAAACCGAAAATTGGCACTTAATATAGGTTAGTTCGAATGTAGTTTATATTTCAGCTTCATCTGAGATCTAAAATGAAGCAAATAACTTTGGAAAAGTCATTTAATGTGAAGGACGCCAAGAGCAAAAGATCAACGTCTTGGGTTCAGGAATATATATGCATTTTGAACAGTGTATGAAGTTTGTTAAAAGTTGAGGAATGTATTGGTAAAAGAGGGAGGTCGACGCGAAATACTTCCTTCTCGTTCAACTTTAGATTTCAAATAACATACATCTATAACCAAAATATAGCTTTCCGGTTTTCTAACAGAGCGATAGTGAAACAACTTAGTTCTTTAATCTGGTTGCTCTAAATGCTTAAAATGAAAGCTAAGTTTGCATGAAATCACCACCATTTTAAAAATAGTAGATGCTGCTTAATATCTTTTTTTCCCTTTAATTGTTTCAGTCACTGGACTGCGGCCATGCTGGGACACCGCTTTGAAGGATTTCATTTGCACAAATCGACCCTATATTTATGCTTTTTTAAAAATCTAGTTCTTATTCTATCCATTCCTTTTGCCGAATCGCTACGTTGCGGATTCGCAAACAAGTCAACACTGATTGTCAAGCTGTAGGGGTGAAGTGATGTACTCAGATACAAAGACTTGCATACTCACATATATAAAGAGGATTTTCTGGTGAAAGAGACTCATACATCTGTTAGGATAAACAGTTCAAGTGATATTACTTTGCATTCTGTACGCACCACTAATTCAATTTCCTTGTGAAAGTGATAAACTTTATATAGTTCCATTTTGCTAACTAAACCTGTTCAGTCTGGTACCTAAAGAAAATGTTAGCGAAATAGTAATCAACAGCACCTGATATTTATAAAGTATTACATCCTCATCTAATACATTTATGAATTATTTGTGCTGTGGCTTTACAATCATCACTCAAATGTTATATCCATGATTTCTCTCAAGTGCGTTGTTTAAAATTTGGCGTCTCAGTATCACAGACCTGTGTAAGACAGAATATTTTATACAGTTGTATATTGATGAGATGAGGAATTATATACATTATTTACATTATTTATATTTGACTGATATTTGTCCTCATCTTGTTTGTTGTTAACACATCGTTTCGGCTGATATACCCTCCAGCCTTCATCAGGTGTCTTAGGGAAATTTCCAAACTGGCTTCTCATTCGTAAGGCATTTTTTGATGTTGTTGTTGTTGTCGTTATTATTACTATTATTATTATTATTATTATTATTATTATTATTATTATTATTATTATTATTATTAGAGTCACTGCCTGGAATCAAACTCGGTATCTTTGGGTTAGTAGCCCGTGCTCTTAACCACTGCGCCATAATCCCACGGGCATATGGCGTAGTGGTTAAGAGCGCGGGGTACTATCCCAAAGATTCAGAGTTCGATTTCAGGCAGTCACCTGAATAAAAAAATAATAATAATATAATGTGTGTGTGTGTATAAATATACATATATATCCATACCTATCTATCTACACACACACACACACACACGTGTGTGTGTGTGTGTGTGTGTGTGTGTGTGTGTGTACGTGCGCGTGTGTGTTTGTCCTCTACCACCGCTAGCCTATTTACATCTCTGTAACCTAGCGATTCGGTAAAGGAGTCCGACAGAATAATGAACAAACTGTACAAAAGATAAGTATCTGGCTCAGTCGGTGCCCCAGTATGACCGCAGTCCAATGACTGAAATAAGTATATGATAAAAGATAAAAGAAATAAAATCAAATAAAAATGAAAGAATATATAAATAAAATGATCAACATTCTACAAACTCTTCTTTTGTCATTACTACTACCGACGACGCTGGCCCACAACAGTTGTCTCATGTTCCGCACTTTGACCTTTATTTGAAGACTGATATCCCCAAAGACCAATCCTCAATTAAATCATACCAAAGCTCATGTGTTGCGATCACTTTTTTGTTTGTTTTCATGCAGAAGTCTTACTTCGGTATTTCGCTCTATCACCTCCTCAAGTTATTGTCTAAAACAACAAGTTAGCGTTTTGTTGGTGAGTGATAGAATGGATGAATGGAATAGGGGCAGGAAGAGTGAAGCATGTATACAAAGTATGGAAATAATGATTGAGAAGAAGATAAACATTAAGTGTATCTTTTTTACTTATTTGATTGCCAAAACAAACGGAATGTTCTGTTTTGATTTTGGATTTTGTTAAGTTTCTTCCAATCACTTGAAGTTTCTAAAATGTTCCTCTTTAATTTTAACACAATGTAGTTCTGATGTACTTTTGCATGCTGATGGCGATAAAATATTTACTTTTTCAAGAAATTAATGATAAAGAAGTTACAGGAGTTGAAATTATGCAATCTTAACCAATCAACAATCGTTACTTGGCGGGACATTATGTGTGTTAGTCTCAATTGCAATGGAGATCAACACAAACTAACTTTTACATACTTTCCGACCCGCTAGAAATAGCAACTAAATCTTCCTTAAACAACACTATAACTTCTAAAAACCACAAAGGGTAAAACACTGTGCCATAACACCGTTTAATTTGTCGCTTGAAGCAGGCCCAAGTACTTTCTAATTGTCGGGTGCAATTTATAACACTTAAATTATAGTGAATCTCCATAGATAATCTCCTCGAAAATTATAAACACGGTTTAAATTTCATACTTCGTTTAGAATTTTATCAAAAGGAAATAAAACATATATTTAATATTGATCTGCTTCGGGGATCGTGAGTTTGACCACAGTTTACATCCCTGGCACAATGTTTCGTCCTTTCTGTTTGATGTTTAAACTGTTTATAATTTTCGTGGGGCGTGAGTTCGATAAATGGTTTACATCTGTGGAGATTCACTTTCATTTAAATATTATGTATAACACTCAACAAGTAGAAAAAACTTGGTCTTACCCAAAGTGAGGAAATAAACGGTGTTGTAGGACAATGTTGCGTCCTTTTTAAACGTTATGATGCACTTTAAGGGAGATTTGATTGTTATTTCTAGCAGGTTGAGGGAGCATGTAAAGGATTGAGTAGAGTCCAGTACAAAAATATGCCGACAATTGGAGTCTATCGATTGGCTGTGTGGTAAGTAGCTTGCTTACCAACCACATGGTTCCGGGTTCAGTCCCACCGTGTGGCAAGTGTCTTCAACTATAGACTCGGGCCGACCAAAGCCTTGTGAGTGGATTTGGTAGACGGAAACTGAAAGAAGCCCGTCGTATATATGTATATATATATATATATATACAAATATATATATTATTTTGTTTAAAAGAGTTCCAACACTGTCTGTTTTTTATGTTTTATTTATATTACAATATATAATATAAAATAAAATAAAATAAAAATGGATGGCATCATGAAATAAAGTATTGAATGTAGATGAAATATTGATAGACTTTAACAGACTGTCCGTTA
>NC_068987.1:78392208-78396858 GCF_001194135.2 Octopus bimaculoides
ATAACTACATATATAGATGAATATGCAGATAGCCAGGCAACTAGAAACAAGGACATACTCTTAGAAATATAGTCATATATATACTGATAGATAGGTAGGTAGATAGATAGATAGATAGATAAATAGATAGATAGATAGATAGATAGATAGATAGATAGATAGATAGATAGATAGATAGATAATTGATACTTGTTTACACTGACAGAATGGTTAATTAAATTGACAGTCAGCTCGACTGTGAGATAAACGAATGCTTAGATCTAGCTAAATATATTACAATCTGTCGTATTTAAAGGACTTATAATATTTGAAGACTTCAACCTGTTGAAGAATGGTGCTCGGCTCGCCATGCTTCTCTTATCATCTTTTGTTTTTTCTTCTCCCTCCAAACCCGTTCTATAAACACGAGATTTTACGAACAAAAACAATGTTTTTCTTCAGGTTTATTTTTTCTGGTCACAGACTTTACGTCGTCCAGCGACGCGACAACCTCTCCAAATAAATACATAAATAAATAAATAAAAGAACAACTGCTACTGCTGCTTCTGGTCGTACCACTACCCCACCTTAACCACAAGCATCGCCAATACGATTATCTCCACTATGACTGGAACAGCAACCACGCCACCACCATTACTGCAACTACTTCCACATCACTACAACAACGGCAACTAAAACAACAACAACAACAACTACTACTACTACTACTACTACTACTACTACTACTACTACTACTACTACTACTACTACTACTAAGCTACTACTACTACTGCTGCTATTACTATTACTACTACGACGGCGGCAAAGACGATGACGACGACAACGTAAAGGAACTAATATCTCTCAACAGTAGTTCGGCGAGCTGGCAGAATCGTTAGCACGCCGGGCGAGGTGCTTAGCGGTATTTCGTCTGCCTTTACGTTCTGAGTTCAAATTCCACCGAGGCCGAATTTACTTTTCGTTCTTTCAGGGTCGACATTTTAAATACTAGTTGCGTACTGGGGTCGATGTAATCGACTGGCTCCCTTCTACCAAAAAAAATTTCGGGCCTTTTGCCTAGAGTAGAAAAGATATATACTAAATATCAACTGCGTACTGGGGCCGATCTAATCGACTGGCCCCCTCCCTCAAAATGTTGGACATTGTGTCTAGAGTAGAAAAAAGTAGTTAAGTTTGCTCCGCAATCAGGTGACATTAGGTTCAGTCCCACTGTATGGCATATTGGACAATTACCTTCTAATATAGCCTGAGGTCGATCTATGCTTTGGGAAAGCCCGTCGTATATATTGATATATGAAGGTCTTCCAGGTGTCGTGTTTGTGCGTGTTCGTGTAGGTGAATAAAAAAGAGTAAAAACAATGATTATCTAGAAAAAACGTGTTCATAATAGTTTATTCGTAAATTCATAACTTATTAAGATATTCTTTTCTACAGAAGGCCTGAAGTTTTGAGGGAGGGGAGCAATTGATTAGATCGACACCAGTACGCAACTGGTACTTAATTTATCGACCCCGAAAGGATGAAAGTCAAAGTCGACCTGGGCGGAATTTGAACTCAGAAAGTAACGGCAGACGAAATACCGCTAAGTATTTCGCCCAGCGTGCTAATGATTCTTATTTCTTTATTGCCAACAAGGGGCTAAACATAGAGGGGACAAACAAGGACAGACAAAGGGATTAAGTCGACTACATAGGCCCCAGTGCGTAACTGGTACTTTATTTATCGACTCCGAAAAGATGAAAGGCTAAGTCGACCTCGGCAGAATTTGAACTCAAAACGTAACGGCAGACGAAATACCTATTTCGTTATTGCCCACAAAGGGCTAAACATAGAGGGAACAAACAAGAACAGACGAACGGATTAAGTCGATTACATCGACCCCAGTGCGTAACCGGTACTTAATTTATCGACCCCGAAAGGATGAAAGGCAAAGTCGACCTCGGCGGAATTTGAACTCAAAACGTAACGGCAGACGAAATACCGCTAAGCATTTCGCCCGGCGTGCTAACGATTCTGCCAGCTCGCCGCCTTAATTTATTAAAATATTCATGCATACTTTCAAAAGTTCATACACGAATATGATTAATGAATCACAATGTGCAATAATTTTCCATATTTGTCCGAAATGAAATGAGAATAAACCGTGATGAGCTGGTGAGGTTGTATCGAAAAATGGGTGGCTAGCAAGATATGATTCCAATGAGGCAGGGTGCAAAGTGTTCTAAGGTCAGTCCCTCTGCAGAGCATACAAGATGTTGGTCATCAAGAAGCCTGTAAGTGAGAGTTCATTAAAATGGTTGGTGACAATAGAGGTTGCTCAAAGCTGGTTGTCGATCAGAAAGTGCGACATTGACTTTGACCGTTCCCCATAACTGCATTAATATTCCTCTCACTTTCCTTTGCGTTGTTGCCTGCCGAATATGCTCCTTTGTCACTTCCACTATAGCTCTGAGAAAGTCGAACTGCACTCCTCAAAATTTGCATTAAGAATAAAGACAAGGTAAAATTTAATACCTGCTTTTATAGCAAGTTGATACAGGTAGTTTATTCCGTCTCCCTGCGACTTTTAGTTCATGCAATTGAAAAAAAACCCGCATTATTTATGGGATTACCCTATACATGAACATGAACAAAGAAGCACGCTACAAAGTTTAATAAAACAAAAAAAAAACTGAGAGACAAAGAAAAAGCATTTCGTGAATATACGTAAGTAAATATACAAAGATACACAAGTATACAAACATATATATCTATACGCTCAGCGAGAACTCTCCGACATAAACAATGAAAGACAAATGCAAACACTCATCTGATAATCTCTATCTCAGCTAAGGACAAATTCTTAATATATCAAACTAAAAATGATTCCAAGATAACTAGAAATATTTAGAAATACAAGAATGAAAAACAAAGTCGAGTTTTGCAAAGAAAACACTTAACTCTAATGATTCATTTCTGAAAGAAGAAAGGGGAAAAAAATAACGTTATATTCTTCGGTGTGGAATAACTACAGAGCAGACAACTGAATTGCCATTGTTTTTATTTTGTAGTTATGAAAACAATTGTCGGTCAGATGGTTCTTACAATTTGACCTTTGCATGTCCAACAAGGACCTGATCATTTGTAGGAATTTAGAGAAATAACAACAAAACTTTTTGACAAATACACACACGCGCGCACACAAACACACGCATACACACACGTACACAAACATTTAAATATACGTATGTACTGTGTATGTATATATCTATTCTCTCACTGTCTCTCTGTCTCTCTCTGTCTCTCTCTGTCTCTCTCTCTCTCTCTCTCTCTCTCTCTCTCTCTCTATATATATATATATATATATATATATTATTTCATTCTTTCACTTGTTTCAGTCAATGAACTGCGGCCATGCTGGAGCACCGCCTTTTAGTCGAAGAAATCGACCCCAGAACTTTGTAAGCCTGAACACTAATAATAATAATAATAATAATAATAATAATAATAATAATAATAATAATAATGATAATAATAATAATAATAACAATGATAATAACATCGAAAAAATACTTTAGGAATGAGAACCCAGGTTCGAAATTTTCCCAGGACGCCTGAAGAAGGCTGTAGGGTATATCAGCCGAAACGTTGTGTTAACAACAAACAAGATGAGGACAAATATCCGTCGAATGTAAATAATGTAAATAATTTAAATAATGTAAATAATTTAAATAATGAACTATTTATCGCGCTGGTAAAAACAATAATCGACCTAGTAATTGCTTTCGATGTAAAATTAGCATCTGTATTTAGAAAAAAGATAGAGAGAAATCAAGGGAAGATAATTAAGTACACAGCAAATATAACCACCGTTTTACAAATATCAAAAACTACGGAAGCCATTACTTTAATGTGTTTTGATGTTCCCCATGGTTTATTCTTCATTCTTGCCAAAATGCAGACGGGTAGAACAAATCTCACTTCTCGTTATCTATACAGTCCTTAAGTGTTTTTTTTTTTTGAAATACAAGTTTTCAGGAGATGAGACTGAACATCTTTTTTTGACTCGTTAATATAAGGTTTGGTGTTAGAAAAATATCTATTTGATGCTGCAGATGATGTTCTCACTTAAGTTCCCGAATGCTGCTTGCGTTGTTTGCGAGTAGGCGTACGTCGTGGGCCTGCATGTGTTGTTCTACATATACTTCAACTAAAATTTTAAAAAAATGACGTTGGAGAGCGTTTGCGAGAAAAATCTGAAGAAATTGTGATCTGTTATCATTCACGTTTTGTCCCCACTCACTAAGGAGTTTTGAATATCTTACACACGTTTGCCACACACACGTTTGCCACTTCTAAAATATTTATTCATTAAGTAGTTGAGCGTTCTATTTTTGTTGCATTTTTTTAAAATGGCGTTTCCAACAACCTTCTCGGTATTAATCTGGAAACCTGAACAACTCGCATAAAATAAGAAAATTATAACCCTCCACTGGCTGTACAAAATACCAGGAGCGAGAGTTTTCCTTCAAGTCCGCATGAAGAAAGAGCTGAAGCTTTACTCCCTAGAAAGAAAAGGGAAAGGTATCAAGTAACACTCTGCTACACACACATACACACACGAGCAAGCATAACACACACGCACACACACACACACACACACACACATAC
>NC_068987.1:78397360-78398710 GCF_001194135.2 Octopus bimaculoides
ATATATATATATATATATATATATATATTCTACTTCTTTCAGTCACCGACTTCAAGTATTTTAGTTGACTAAATCGTCCCCAGTTCATTTTGAAGCCTGGGAAATATTCTAATCAACTTCTTTTGCCGAACCGCTAGGCTACTGGAAAAAGAACACGTAAGTGGCTTATGACGGGATCTGGTCTCAGCAAGCATAAAGACAGAACAAATTACTCGAACGCTCTTATGACTCTACCAAGTATCCACTTCACTATATATATATATATCAATGATCTTAGATGATCAAACACTCAGTCACTCAAATTTGGGATTGAAATCTACACCAGTCACCGAACTAGACATCACTGCGTAGTACCTATGATCCTGGTCTCGCCATCCCGAGTAATACTGAAACAACTTACGGTTCAACTGGTCACAAATTTTATTATCTTCATTACAGATGTCTCCTAATATCGAAATAGATGTGTTAAAAAAAACATCTAAAAATGTTTTTATCTGAGATACAAGATGAAAACTCATCGTGGCAAAGCAAAAACAGAGCAACTATGTCAAAGTCACGTCTCCAGGATTAAAGTAAAATAAGCAAGAATTAATCCTGATGGGGGTGCCGTAGCATGGTCACAGCATCTCACTGAAACCACTTATATATGCATGCATACACACACACTCAAACAAACAATCACACACACATACACAAATATATGCACACACACATACATATATGCATGCATATATATATATATATATATATATGTATATGTATATATATATATATATATATATGCATATATATCTATATATATACATGAATATTTAGACATATATGTATACTTTTATGATGTGTGTTTGTGTGTGTGTGTGTGTGTGTACGAAAAGAGGAGTGAGAAAAGTACAAATGTATATAAGTGTATATGTAGATATATATGAATATTTATCCATATATGTATATACCCCTATATATGATTATATAAACTTAAACACACGCAAACGTACACACACAGACGTATACACACACACACATATATAAATATGTATATATATATATGTATATACATATATATTTACATATATGCATAAACACACACAAATTTTCATGAAGCATATTCCATACATATTCTGTAAATGATTGGAAGAATTATATATAAAAAGATAACGCTTATTATATGTGGTGAAAGAAAAATAATCTCTAACCGTCTGAGCTAACAAGCAGTCCTCTGATAAAAGGAACGAAAAAAACCGTGATTATCTAATTTTACCCTAATGCGTATGCTGATTGTTTGCTCGTTTTTCACGCCATTCCTAAACTAAGAATATGTCTGTATGAATATATATATATATATATATATATATA
>NC_068987.1:78399461-78403399 GCF_001194135.2 Octopus bimaculoides
TAACAAATTTTCCAGTCTTGATTAAATGAACCTTTTGCATTAGCATCTAAAAATAAAAGATTGCGGAAAAAAAAATCAAAAACATAATTGGATAAATTTTGGTGAATTTTTGTATCTATTGATATTTAAAAACTCTAAGTTGTTTGGGGTTTTATAGCCCAACCGACACAAAAAAAAAAAAGAATTGCATCGATAAATAAATATATAAATAAACGTATATGACAAGGACCCAAAAATAATGAAATAGACCATAATTACATTTTGAAGTTGTTGATTTATCTTGAGATAAATGATATTATTTTGCAAAAATTGATGAAAAAGGAACTACATAACCCTGAGAAAGAATATTTTTGACAGCCTTGCCAACATAAGCTTAAATAACTTTGTGAAATTTTATTTAACAAATGTCAGGGATGCAATAGCTTAAAAGTCTATTATAGTTTTGGAATTCATGGTAACAATGGATTATTATTTACATTATTATCATTATTATCATTATTATTATTATTATTATTATTATTATGCTTATATGTATTTAGAAATCTAATTTCCCACAGGGAAATCTTGTTTTCATCAAATAGAAATGATTTTTTTTTTGTATTTTCCCTTATTTTAGTTGCCATTTCTTACACATAAACCAATTACAACATACACAGAAAAAAACTGTCTATGACAATTAGAACCAAAGTGAAGTTATAAAGCCCACTATTTTATGTCAAGAGCAAGATAAGAAAAGGGCATTTTTCTGAATGGATGTTACCCAATAGATAATATCTACGTGTTTTCCCACATTGTGTGCTTAAGGCATCAGATCTCACCAAACCATTTACAGTTAACGCCCTACTAGATAGAAGAACGCACACAGGGGAGGTAATAATTGAGAAGAGGTTCCCAAGCGAAACACCTGCTAAGTTCTAGAGTATTGTCTCAGGAGAACGAAGTATACTTTGATGTCTTCTTCACTTATAAGTATCCACCTTCTCTTAGAACTCTTGTGCGTTCTAGCATTTGTTCTCTCTTCAAATATCATACATATTTTCTTTCTTATTCTAAACAACTTCAGAATATTTTCTTCTGGAATGCTTACTATCAAACATTGTTTTTTTTTTCGTAGGTTGTAGAGCATAAATACATAATCCAATATGTTGATAGTCCAATTTGCCATTATTTCCTTATCTCTCAAGTTCTATTTATTGCTGGCTTCATAAGCTGGCATGATGATATGTAGGTCATCTGTTTTCTTATAGTAATGCAGTGAAATACGTTTAAGCGATGTATATATCTTGAACATCGTTACTAGGAAACTCGAAAAATCTACCTAAATACTAAAGCTGTCAGGAAATTAACGCCAGTAGAAAACGTAAAGAAAATGAAGTTAATATTGCTCGGATATAAAATATTTACACAGTGAAGTAATCTATATTCATATCTGCCATGGTTTCCCACCTTAAAATCAACTTTGGACAAATACAGTTCTGACGAAAGAAATAAATTGATAATGATATACTTTCTGAAATACTGTGCACTAACACTTCCTATCCAGCTTGATGGTGAAAAGTATATTCAATGACCTGAAACATTTCACAAAGGAAATTAAGATGGTATTTCTCCCCGTCTAATTAAATAATCATATCAAGAAACGATAATCATGCTAAATTTGGGTGAGAAAATGTAATCAAGGAAACCATATTGTATTTATGGTTACACAAGCGATTAGAATGCGTAAAAAAAACTTATAATAGGTTTCTATCATTCAACGAACTGACAGGTTTGTATAGAGACAGCTAACAGAAAAGATTAATGGGATAATAAAGAGTTATCGGTGATGTTATAAGTCTTATAGGAGATTGAAGGGCTGCCAAGAGTTGTGCTTGTAGGGGGTCAGTCTAAGAACGAAGTGTTCATGACCTTAGTACGTGATCAATAACCATTCGTTAGGTCGATCTGAGCTGAAATAGTTGGGGCAAGAAGATATAGTATGTCACTGCAAAAAGGAAAGAATACGATTTAATAAAATGCTTGACAGTCTAAAAATAGAAATATTTTTGAAATCACACTCTCCGTTAAAAAAAAAATATATATATAAAAAACAGCAACAACAACAGCAAACGAAAACAACAAACACAAAAGAAAACGATACTTGGGATCCAGTGTTCAATAGATTTGCAAAACATAAGCTACTTATGGTTAGAATGTCAGACAGGCAAGCTTTTAGGACAGGTCTCCTTCAACATGTCTCGAAGGTCATGGAAAGGTTCGTAAGCGATTCTTTTCCTCATCTGACTAAGCAATTAGAATAGATCATATGAATACCGCTTTGATGGCTGGAGTAAATATATAGTTGTAGAGATTCTACCAGGGTTCATGCAGACGGCTCGACTTTGTATTGTACGCTAGGGAGTTTTGACATACTGTAGCCTCAGTATAAGGCACCCAATGGGAAAATGATATTATTAACCAAATTACAGATCCATGATTTCTGTGTCTTCCAATTCACTATGTTGGTTATGTTATGTGGTTAACTTTAAATTTTCGTTGTAGTTTAGCCTTAATAGTATAAATTTATGTTCAAGGGGATTCTAATAACCATGATTATTCAGGCTCGAATCACGAGAGGGTGTCACTGAGAGGAGTATTATCTGTTATATCCGGTTGATCGAGCTATTAAGTAGAAACTCGCTGGATTGGAGTATATGAAGCATTTTGTAATAGTGACATACAATCATGTTCACACTCCTACGTACATACATACGTACGCACGCACGCGCACACACACACATACACGCACACACACACATGCACATATTTGTATGTATGGAAGGATAGATAGATTCTATGCAAGAATCTACGAGGTAAATGCATAGATTTTTACTATCGTTACTTCTATTAATTAAACAGTTGCAAAAGTCTGTCTTGTTTATACAACCTTACAGCGAACTATAAAAGAAATCTTGACTAAACTATATTTCGTTAAGAAATGCTGACTCTACACTTAACTGATTAATGTGAAATTGTATTTAAAACTACAATTATTAGGCGTATAACTCAATCAGGAAAACTTGCAGACATTTACAATAGTTCAATGTATCTAATTAATCACATTAATTTGTAAGTGCAGTACCAGCTAAACTCTATAGATCTACTTCAAAGAAAAGCTTAATATGCACTACAGGCATGTCAGTAATCTTTCTTTGTACACACACACACACACACACACACACACACATATATATATATATATATATATATATATATATATACATATTTTTATTTAATCATCAGAAATTACAGAGTGACTCAAGGGCTCAAAGTTAATGTACATTGGCACTTATCGAACTGGTTTCTAATACAATATTCCAAATTTGAAACCATTTTGAGACGTGCTGATACGAGAAATTCTCTACACTTGTGTTACTCACTATGCTATGGTAAATCACATAACATAATGATTTATCCAGAATGGATCACCAGGGAACACTTTTTTTCGTAGAAAGATAGGGAGAACTAATATCATTAGTTCTTCGCAACTTTATGTAAAAGTGTGTTTCCCGATGATCAGTTGTGGTTAAGCACCTAATTGCACTTAGAAAATCCAATGAAAATTTCAAACAACCACAATGGTGAAACGTACGTAGGAACAAATGATATAAGCTTGTGTTTATTTTAATTTCTCCTATATTTGTTTTGTATTTCATAACTAGTAAAATACTAAGTATAATAGTTACTTAACCACTATACTGGAAGCAGACTGGAATAGGATAATCTACGGGGAGCTCTAAGTATAACAGTAGCGACCATACATCCATTTGTAGACACAAGATGAGATACGTGTATATATGTGTGGATGTGCGTGCGTGTGTGTGTTTGTGTGTTTGTGTGTGTGTGTGTGTGTGTGTGTGTGTGTGTGTGTGTGTGTGTGTGTGTGTGTGTGTGTGTGT
>NC_068987.1:78404127-78413347 GCF_001194135.2 Octopus bimaculoides
AAAAACAAAAAAAACAGAAAAAAATACAACTTATTTTTCAAACCTACCACCTCTTCTCACTTCACCTCACTCACCCCATCCTAGTCCCTCACACCCTGAAAATCCCCCGCTCATCATAACCTCCCCTCCAAGTATTGTAAATATCCCTTTAGGACAGTTCCCTACAACTACCAATACCACCACCACCACCACCAACGCCGCTGCCGCTACTACTACTACTATTACTACTACTACTACTACCACTGCTGCTGCTGCTGCTGCTATTACTACTACTGCTGCTACTACTGCTGCTGCTGCTGCTTCCACTACTACTACTACTACTACTACTACTAGCAAAGAAATAATAGTAATAACAATAACAGAAACAACGATGACAATAACGATAACGTTTAATAATAATAATAATAATAATAACTGTAAGAAAGAAATTAAAAGTAAAATAATCATGAAAATATAGGAAGCAAATAAAAAAAAACATGAAGAAGATAGAAAGTGAAATAATAGCCATGCAGTATATCTAACACTAGTGTTGCTTATTTAAGGAAGGTGTATAGCAGATATACACACATACATACTCACAATACAGAGACATATTCTTTTCTCCTCTAGGCACAAGGCCAGAATACGCAAATGGTACTTAATTTATCGATCTCGAGAGGATGAAAGGCAAAGTCGACCACGGCAGAATTTGAACTCAAAAAACGTTAAGACAGACGAAATACCGCTAAGCATTTCGCGCGATGTGCTAACGTTTTTTATTATTTTATTGCCCGCAAGGGGCTAAACACAGAGGGGACAAACAAGGACAGACAAAGGGATTAAGTCGATTACATTGCGTAACTGGTACTTAAGTTATAGACCCCGAAAGGGATGACAGGGATGAAAGGCAAAGTCGACCTCGGCAGAATTTGAACTCAGAACGTTAAGACAGACGAAATACCGCTAAGCATCTCACCCGTCGTGCTAACGTTTCTTATTTCTTTACTGCCCACAAGGGGTTAAACATAGAGGGGGAAAACAAGGACAGACAAACGGATTAAATCGATTACATCGACTCCAGTGCCTAATTAGTACTTAATTTATCGACCCCGAAAAGATGAAAGGCAAAGTCGACCTCGGCGGAATTTGAACTTCGAACATAACAGCAGACGAAATATCGCTAAGCATTTCGCCTGGCGTGCTAACGTTTCTGCCAGCTCGCCGCATTAGAGAAAGTCATAGTCATTCATACAAACATATGTAATGTCACCTTAAGACCATAGAAATAAGAGTAATATGGATACATTCACGCATATATATACAAGGACATTTTAAAATCGTAACAAAATACACGCAGGTATACAATAAAATGCATTGACGTACAAACTTAAGCATTCACACATACACACATTAACAGACTCATCACAGATGCGTATTCATTAACATATTCACACGCACGCACACACACACACACACACACACACACACACACACACACATTCGCACACACATTTATGTTCACCCAAGATCGTAAACATTTACTTGAATAATCAAATGAAAGCATAGTTTTGATTTCTATGATATACTTACTGTATACTTACAGGGAATGCATAAAAAAACATTCATTCATAGTTGCAATATTATTGTATTACAAAACAATCTTTTAGAATTATTTGTTCAGGACCTCCTGAATAAATAAATTAAAAGAAAAAAACAAGTGGTAAATTACTTTCGCGAGTTATACCGACTCACAAGGGCCGGTTTCCTTGTTTCCATGGCTTATAAATTCCCCTCCTGGACGGGACACCGGGTTACCCATGTTTTGCAAGGTGAGTCGACTGGAGCAACATGAAATGAAGTGTTTTGCTCAAAAACACAATGCTCCACCCGGTGCAGGAATCGAAGCAACAATCTTACGATCACGAGTCCCAAAGCCTTAATCACTAAGCCACGCACCTCCACCAGAATTGGTAGGTGGAAGAAAGGATATAATTTTCATACCGTAAACATGCAATAGAAAAGCCCAGATACTTGCAAGAGAGTGGACTATATTAAGCTTATCATTTCAATGAAATGGTCGTGCTAAATAAGGCGATATTTTACATTAATTGCAAAAGATGAGGAGCGATTCCTAAGGCGAGCTTCCATACGTTATCAACCCACTAGATTTCATTAAGTCTTTGTTTACTTGAGGCCATGCTGGAAGACACTTGCTTAACGTGTTTCTCAGGGGCTGCAAATCCAAAGACACGTAGTTGCGAAACAAACTTCGTATTAACACAAATATATTTACATCGATTCGAAGTTAAAATGCTGTGAGCTTAAAATATAAGGAATTAATGATAGGATTACACAGAAAAAAATTTCTCTAAGCAAACAAACACCTTTGTCGAAATTTGGCTGCGTTTTGCGAATATTTATCTTATTGTATTAGTCTATGTGGAAATGTGTGGCTTTGTGGTTAGGTCGTTGTACTCATGCTTGTAAGATTGTAGTTCCGATTCCTGGACTGGGCGATGCGTTGTGTTCTTGAGCAAAACACTTCATTGAACATTGCTGCAATTAACTCAGCATTTAGCTAGTAAAAACGAATAATCTTGCGTCTCTTCTTGGATGGGGAGGTATATACAACACAGAATACGGGAAACCGGCCTAGTGTGCCTATAGCTCAGAAAGAAATTTCTCTCCTATGTTGATCCATTGTATCGTTGTACAAATCTGCGTCCTGTCGATCTACTAGCAGAAATTTCGATGGTTGTTCATTCCTTTCACTCTCCATTTCCAAGACATTTCTTTCAGATCGTCTAAATAAAATACCCTTTGGTGACTTACATATTTAAGCCCTTCACCTCGCTATGAAACATAAGCCATCAATGACTTTCCTATCATTCCCGACGTTGGGATGTTTTTTTTTAATTTTTGTTTTTCTGTAGGTTGATCCCTGTTTTCACAGTTCTGCCCCAACATCCTTTCAGATTTTGCTCCACCACGTCATATGTTTCCTGGAGGGAAGGCCCTCCTCACTCAGGTTTTATTGGTCTTGAATTGTCTTTGATGTTCCTGTAATTTTGCGTTCTTTTAGGTAGGGGTGATATCCCTACGCAAACCTCTCTATCCTTTGACTTGTACAAAACGAGAGGCCCTATCAGGAGGTTGCACTCCACTGGTGTAGCTCTCGAGGAAATTAAGGTACCCAAACTCCACACCACAACAAAAACTGGAGCCATTGTTCAATGGATCATACAAAATATTTAGTTAGCTTGCAATGAGATCTAATAAGCCTGTGTCACGTTACTAAATATTACAGACTCAAGTAAACATTGACTGACTAGACCTTTGATTAAGGTGTTCCAGCCATGATCACATCAGTTACTAAAGTGGATCAATAGAGATGGCATGTGATCAAAGGATGTAAGTGGATCCTTCAATTAGTGGTTGAAGAGTAATATATCATTAGTTATCTAATTATGCGACAATAATTAATTTCATCTCTCTTATGTTGGTTAAAATTATACTTGGCTCCATTTTAATTTTCATACCGAGTGCCAATATATTATAGATAATAGACGTAGAAAGAAGTCGCTTTCCTTGAGTATACAAATATGTGACCTTGAAATAAAGGAATAACTAGTTATAATAGATATAGTGCATGATAATGCATAAGGCCTAAAAATCTTTTTTTGGGGGGGAGGGGCAGTCGGTTAGATCGATTCCAGTACGCAACTGGTACTTTATTTATCGACTCCGAAAGGATGAAAGGCAAAGTCGACATCGGAAGAATTTGATATAGTGCATGATAATGATAAGGATAATGATAAGTTCCCCCCCCCCATACAGGAGAAACCATCTTAATTTCTAAAGTGTCCACTACAGTACTATTAACCTTTCATATTTTCTAATTGTTGCTATTAGTTTAATAGTGTGTCGACTATATAATTGCTGTGACCAATTAGAAGAAGAAAGAATGCAAATTAAACTTAAGTAGAAGTTTAAAAAATAAAATTCGATATCAATCAGTTCACTCACATTGAAACCAATAGAAAACTCACCATTAAATTATATTAATACGTAAAAGATTTCTTATACACCATGCGACTGGCAAGAACAAATAGCCAAGAGCATATTTGGTAAAGTCTGCAAAAAAATGGTTTCTTGAAATTATTGAAATTCATAAATTTTCATAAGGCTGAAATCTCGTTAAGTTAACTGCTACGTGTGCTAATTACAAACTACATCTTAAAAGCTCGGCACGAAAGCAAATGCTAATTTCAGATGATAAAATAGAAATCATATAACGATGTTGGTGCTAATGCTTTAGGGTGGCACTCATGCATAATTTTTTAATTATTTCAAACTAGAACTTAGGAAGCTAGTGTAACTAAGGAGGTAAGGGGCTCGAGTCATTGTGGTGCTTTCGCTCTGGCTTGCAAGCTTGCAATTAAAAGCAAGGTATACGTTTCGAATTCATAAAAATTTAGAATATTTGTGAACGTAAAACAAGTATTAAAAAACAATGTATAAATAATGAGTTTCCCCTCCATGGATCAGTTTAATTGTTTGCTGTGAGGTTTACAATATTTTAAAAGAAATCATACGCAAGTAATATTCTCTAATTCTGAGATGAAATAGAAGTTATGGTTTCAAAGTACCGGATTAGTTCAGCAAATTTTTACGCCCAAGATTTAAAGCTATGCTGTAGATTCCATCCATCTGAATTACAGTACACTGCATAACCATTACCATGTTTATAATAACGATGATACTACTACTACTACTACTACTACTACTACTACTAATAATAATAATAATAATAATAATAATAATAATAATAATAATAATAACATTGTTGTGGTCGAGTTTTCATGCGAAAGTTAAGCAGGAGCTCGTAAGTTGTTATCGAATGTTGTTATTTTGAACAAAGTTGTTTTGATTTTGGCTGCACCATTTTGTTATTAAGCCTAATAGAATCATATGAGGCTACTTGGCTGTGTGAAATTTTTGTTCCTTCGGGGTGAATTTTGAAATTTTAAGACGCGAATGCACATAGTTAAAAGTATTACAATATGGCTTCTGAAATAGATAAACAATGTGGTTTTTGGAAGAGCGATAATGAAAATAGTTTCCCATCACTACCTGCTACTGTTAACAGAGAACGTATGAATAACACTAGCAGTGATATCACCAACAAAGACAAATTCCAAAATGAAAAGAATCGTGAAAGTAACACTACTACGATACATTACACCGTTACGAATACTAGCAACAAGAATAACAATAACAATGATAAAGACAAAGAAAATATTTGCAACAAACACGGACGTCCACCAGCGCTACAACCACCAGCATAAACTTTGCTGCTATACAAAAGGAAAGACAGTAAACAGTAAGGCTTGCAAAGTGAAAAAAACTTGCGCAAGTGCGTGCAGAAATGTAGAAGTTTCGCTAGAATTTTCCTGTGGAAACCCGAAGTAAAACAATAATATATAAATATATTGGATTGAAAATAAGGTGATTTGATCAAATGAAGAAGGCTTAGATTATCAAGTGCCTTAAAGGAATCTGGGGCACAAAGACTTAGGAGGAAGACATTTTGGTACAGCTGAGGTGAGATTTCAAACCGAAGAAAAATTCGATAACACAAAAGAGGGGATAACTGCTTCTAATTCCAACATACCTTGGTCGGATATTGGGTAGAAATAAGATGGTTGAACAACCACCAGAAGAAGATATTTCCTGGCTTGAGCCAGTCGAAGTATATTGCATAGAAAATAGAACAAGTATTTTGCAAGTTCACGGAATGGGAAAGGAAAATTAGCTCGGTACAGCGATGGAGTTATTAATCCAGCGAGTCCAAAACATGGAGTCCGACACTAAATTAATCAACTTTTCACATGGACAGTAGCTTTGCATAGCAGTTGAGGGCAGAAGATTGAGATGCCATATATGTGGGGACGCGAACAATCTAAAACATTTCTGAGAACTGCAAAAAATTAGTCGGAAGACCCCACTACGTTACCGACGGCTTCAAAACAATAGTAACATCAGCACCAAGAGCAGTAGCAGCATCAACAACAGCAGCATCTACAACAGCAGTACCAACTACAACCCAAAGAGACCCATGCATACCAATCAAACACTACAAAATGTTACTAATACTAACACAAGAAACATCAACAATACAAACACCAGCAGTATTAGAAACGAACGAAAACACAATTCAATCCACACCAACAACATAATCAGCACTCCAGAACAAACGAACGATCATATACAGATAACAAAGACTAAGTGAAAGATATACATCAACACACAAACTTTACCTGTAATGAACACATAACAATACTACCTAGAAATCCAACTAATATTAACTCATAAAAATAAGGGAAGAAACATTACAGACTAAGAACAACATGTCCTGCCTGAATGTAGGCCAGTTCATAAGAATAGCATAGATAGTCCACGAGCAGCCTCGACATTTACTATCCAAAAGACATTTTCAACCCAATATTTATATGCTATTTAGCGCTCTATGTGTGTGCTTCGAGACTTTTCTAAAAAGAATTAGTTCACGTTCTCTCGAAAATTCATGAAATTATTATGACGTCAACAATACCTACCTACCTACATACATACATACATGCGTGCACATATATATATATATATATATATATGTGTGTGTGTGTGTGTGTGTGTGTGTATGTGTGTGTGTGTGAGCGAGCACGCGTTAGTGTATGTGTTTGCATATATAAAACGAACATACGTACACGCACGGCTCTAGTAGACATAAAAATATAAAACTACTAAAGATGTTTGTGTACACACACACACACACACACACACACACACACACACACACACACAAACACACACATACACACATACTCTCTCTCTCTCTCTCTCTCTCTCTCTCACACACACACACACACATATATTTGTGGATAGACATATAGAGTATTTTGTATCGCTACTAAATATTATCCCAGTGGAAATGTTACTTGTGTAATAATATTGTATTCCACATATGTATGTGTGTGTGTCTGATGTGAGTGCATGCGCGTGTGCATGTGTATGTGTGTGCGTATGTGTGTATGCGTATAAGTAAGTGTGTGCGTGTAAGTGAGTGTGTATATGTGTGTTTAAGTGAGTCTGTGCTTATATATGTGTTTGAATTTATGTATACTTGTTTCTTTTTTCTCTGGCATCTGATGAATTTCTTTCGTTTATGTGCTAGTAATAAACGCGTATCATATTTGTTGCTTGGTTTGACAAACGAATGCATATAGTTATTAGTTGCTACGACTTTGTTTTCTTGATTTCCCGTGACAATGCTACAGTGAGGATGAGATAAATGAGAAACACACTGACGAAACAGATAACGTCTAATGCAACTAGCTACTGGAATATCTTCTTTATATATTAATAAGCTCGAAGAACATTAAACATAATAATAGCAACGGCAAAGGCAACAACAACAACAACAACAGCAATAAACATCAATAACAATAACAACAACAATAATAATCGTAATAATAATAAAAGTAATAATGGCTTCAGAAGGACGAAAAAGTGGTATGGAAACGAACCAGAGGCTGTGATAGAAAATGCGAATTATAAGATCTTGTGGGACTTCTCCATAAAGACTGACCCATACTGTTGAAGCAAAAACACCAGATATGATTGTGGAGGACAAGACAAGGAAACCGAGTAAGAAGATCATAGATTTTCGAATGCCCTATGATAGAAGAGTCGAAAGAAAAGAAATTGAAAAGAATTCAGAAATATCAGGAACTGGCTGAAGAAACTGTTGAAGACCAAGATAACACGTTTATTTTCTGTAATAATTGGTGCACATGGTACAATACCGAAAATGCTATCTAAAAGAAGTCTGAGAGAAACTGGAATTGAAAAACTCGCATTGTCGACCTTCAGAGAAGTACCCTGCTATGTTCTGTAAGAATCCTAAGAAAAGATTCTTGATATTTGAGGAGATTCGTTATCACCAAACCTCAAAATAATATACCTCCTAATTAAATTAGCATGCAATAACGACGGCAGACGAAATAACGCTGCAACAATGGACACCTTTGACGAAGTGAAGCTAAGGAAAGAATGATAGGGGTAGACAAGAACGATAACCAATTTAAGGGACCAAGGTGGGTAACTTAGAAAACCACAAAAGAAGAAACCGATACGTCATATAATCAGAAATGAAGGGAATAGAGTGAAAGAATAGTGATTAAGGAGCAAGTACACCTTATAAGTTAGAAATAAAACACTCAAATAAAGCATTAAAAATAAGGGTGGGGCAACCCTAAAGTTTAGGGTGAAAATATTAAAATTAAAGGAAGGAATAATACAGGAATGTACAATCATTTCTATTGAAGAAATTCGCTATTTGGCCAAATTTGAGAAAGTCGTATGTAACATGTATTATTCACAAGGCACAGAAACTTGTACAACTATATATCAAATCTTTGAACCATTTCATAGAGGCGTTTGTCTATTCATCAACAATTGAATATGACCACTTATTACTGACAACGCCAAAATATAACATGAGTTGCTATGATTATAATTAATTATATGATCAATTTACTCTCTTTTTAAAAAAAAATATTTTCTTATTAACCTGGAAGGAATAAAATATATAGGAAATATTTTGCACCAATTAATAAAAATAAAATAACCAAGGGAAAAAATTACTCATGTATAAATAAAGCTATACTTCTACAGAAAAAAGAACATACAAATCTATCCATAATATAATGCTGTATATTACTACAGTATAACTTATGAAATGGCATTTATTTTGTGTTTTGAGTTAGTTTATTACGGAGGCAAAACTGCTTTCAACTACATAACTCTTGATTGCTGTGTAAAAATAGAAACTTGGATGTTTGAAACCAATTAAATATTCATTGGGAGTTTTATATGTATTTTTCTCTAATTAGGTTTCCATTAGCTAAATTGACTTTACATCCACTAGAGCCAATGGTAGTATCAGAATTCTTCTGCTCAAGACTGGAGAGCTTTAATGGTATTAATATTTCTTCAGGCATTGCTAAATGATTGAAACGTAATATTGTCATTCTGCTGTTGAGTTGAGTGAGGGCTTCTTTATTTCAGAGCTTTAGAGTAGGCCTACAGTCAAAAGATGGAGAAATATATATATATATATATATATATATATATATACACGCGCACACACACACACATATATATATATATACATATATATATA
>NC_068987.1:78413374-78417763 GCF_001194135.2 Octopus bimaculoides
ATATATATATGTGTGTGTGTGTGTGTGTGTGTGTGTATGTGTGCGTGTATGAGTGTATATATATATATATATATATATATATATATATACGTATGTATATATATGCATATATAGATATATTGATACACGCACATACATATTATTCAAATATGTGTATATGCATATATACGTATATACATACATGCATACATACATACATACCATGCACACACACACACACACACATATATATATAAATGTTTATATATGTCTATGTACATCTACATACGTATACATATACATCCATATATGTATACATATGAATATACAAAACATATATATATATATATATATATATATATATATATATATATATATACAGATTCCGCCCAAAAAGTGTATGCACAATTCAAGACAGGAAATATCTGTATAAATATTTAATTTATATTAGTATTCCTATAAATATAAATACCTCTTTCGATATTTTATGAAATTGCGATAAGTCTGAATAAATTGCAATAACACTGAATTAAAATATATATACAATTTTTCCTTTCCTGAAGTGTGTATGCACTTTTTTGGCGGACTATGTTTAAAAATGAGTTTCATTTTCGCAAGAACGACAAATCCTACTATTATCGAACTAGGCAAATGAAGCCAAAATATCGCAAAAAAACAAATAAACAAATCTCTAACTCTAATCTATAACACTATCAATAAATTTGTAGCCAGAGAATCTATAGGATCAGTTTTCCGTCATAAAGAATTGCATAAAATATAAAAATATCTATTAGGTTTAAGCAACAGCGTCCTACGGAGAAAATTGAATGAAATATTTGTTATTTCACTTGTCATGTTCCATATCATTTTCCCTGGATCAGTAGACCCTCGATCTTCTTACGAGAGCGAAGATATAAGTGAAAATGGCAGTCTTGTCACTGGTGGCCTGGATCTCCGTCGGTTACGTAGATAAATATTGCAGATGGATCGATCAACGGAGCAGCTTGCATGTGAAATTGACGTGCATGTGCCTGAGCACTCCACAGACACACATCATTAACGTAGTTATCAGTGAGATTCAGCGTGACACACCGAATGTGACAAAGCTGGCCCTTTAAAATATAAGAACGATTCAGTTTTGCTAGCAAAATGGTAAGTTGCAACGTGAAATAAATTATCTTGCTTAAAAACACAACGCACCGCCGGGAATTGAACTCACGATTTTAGGGTTGTAAGCCGATTGTCTTAACCACTATACCACACGTCTTGGTACCGAAATATAGATACAAAATTTCATGCATAGAACTATTTAGTATAGTGTAATTTACGGATAAACCTATAATTGTTGTGCTCAGCATCCAAATTGATTTTGCTCTCGGAAACATTTTATCATACCTAGTGATAAAATGACATTCCTGAAGTGAATCCACACAGAAACCCCAAAAAGCACGTGTCAATCCTTGTTGGAACATATATACAGTTGTAGTTTAGTATAAGATCTCACTAGAAATGATCAAAGCGTGACCATCCCGTATTTTTAATTCCAAGTACTACATTGTCTTCTGAGCCCTTTTTCATTTAAAATGGTGTTTGTATCTGAAGGTTACCATTTATCCTGTTAAACTTAGCATAACTTATATGACGCGAGTGTGATGGAATAAAATACGCAATGAGCGAAAGATAGATAGATAGATAGATAGATTGAGAAAGAAAGAAAGGTTGTGAGGAGAGAGTGAATGAGTGAGTGAGTAAGAGAGAGAGGGAGAGAGGGGAGAAAGAGGGAGAGAGAGAAAAGTTATATGCAAAAGATAGATAAAGAGGTAGCAAAGGATAGATGAGAAGTGTAAAAGGGTGAAAAGAAATAGTTTGGATGATTCGACAATTTAATTGTCAAAAGCAATAACCTATCACACAGTATACCTCATCCTATTTAGTGAGGTATCATCAAATTATCAATGCACCATTTCTTTTCTCATTTTCTTACCTTTATCACTCGCACACTAATGATTAACCGTCATCCCACGCTTTCTTGATAAAATCTTTTATCAGCAAATGGTTGACATAACAAAACTCTTACATCTATCACAAGGTATTAAGTTCTATTAACTTAACTTTCGGATTTCTATTGATTAAAGTGGCTCGTTTATTCGTTAAGTACTTTGCAGGCGTATTATTGGATTTTACAAAAAGAAAAAGGAAAAACAAAAACAACTGCTATTTCAATCTATCTCGGGATTTTTCTTTAAGTGAGAAGAATATTTTAAATCGTAGCAGCTGTTAACTCAGCGCAGGAAATAATTACGCTTAATACCAAGGTAGTTTCTCCATCTGCAATTTCGAACATCACAGATGACACTCAGACGAAAGTAAGTAGCGCGCCCGCGCGATTGTGTGGAATAAAACTTGTTTTACTGAAACCTGTAACTCCTAACCAATTCCGAATTGTCAGAATCCCTATTATATCGAGAATGTATTTTGCTCCTGAGGAAGTGCTATTTGCTCTAAATTTCAGTGTGATTTCATTACGTCTCACAAAATTTTCTCACTAAAACACACACCAAACGTTGTGAGCAATCTTTAATTTTAAAGATCAATACTCTCTAGAACTGCACCATTTTAATACAGTTCTATATTTAAGAGATGAGGAATTATTTACATTAGACGGATATTCGTCCTCATTTTGTTTGTTGTTAACACAACGTTTCGGCTGATATACCCTCCAGCCTTCGTCAGGTGTCTTGGGGAAATTTCGAACCTAGGTTCTCATTCCTATCGATGTTACTATTATTATTATTATATTATTATTATTATTATTACTATTATTAATCAGGTCGGAACCTTGGGATTAGTAGCCCGCGCTCTTAACCACTACGCCATATGCCCGTGGGCAATTATGGGGGTGAATTTTAAGGCTTATAAATCTATTATTTTTCTATCCTTCCTCAATACCGGTTCCCATATGATTCACGGCAGCGATCTGATTAATAATAGTAATAAGAATAATAATAATAATAATAATAATATAAAAATAATAATAATAATAATAATAATAATAATAATAATAATAATAATAATAATAGTGACATCGATAGGAATGAGAACCCAGGTTCGAAATTTCCCCAAGACACCTGACGAAGGCTGGAGGGTATATCAGCCGAAACGTTGTGTTAACAACAAACAAGATGAGGACGAATATCCGTCAAATGAAAATAATGTAAATAATGTGCACCATTTTATTGTATTATTTTCCTACAAGTATCATCCTAAAGATTTTAAATGGCTCATTCACTTAGATAAACTCTAATCAGTTATCAGTTATTGTATTTTTTTTCCCACAAGTATCATCCCAAAGATCCTTCAAAGGCGCATTCACTTAGGTAAACGCCATCAGTTATCAATCTGTATAGCATAATTCCTCGTAGTTTTCTCTGTGTGAGCGTAGTATACATTCCCGTAGGTTTAGCTGTGTGAGCGTCCGACTTATCGATCAACTGAAAGAATTTTTCATTGTATTAGTGTATGATGTGGTCGAGTATGCCACCGATACGCGTTACATAAGCCTTTTGCTCCTTATAGAACACAGACCATCGACGACTTTTCTCTACTACTCTGGATTTTGGGCTGTACTAGCCTTCCCGTTTCATACATCCTCTTCATGTTTGTCAGAGGGAAGACCCTCATCTCTCAGGTGTTGCTAGTTTTGAATTATCAACGATGCATTTAACTTTGATTTCTTTTCAGGTAGGAATGCCGACTACACGCAAACCTATTTTTAATTCTGGGAAAAGGTAGTCCATATTAGTTTGGTCTCAATCCTTCGATCTGTTTAGCATGTGAGGCCCTCCTAGGAGCTTTCACTCCACTGGTTTAGCTTACAGTGTCATAGCTTTCATACAAGCCATTACAATGGAACAAGGATTGGATATTGTGGTGAGTCGTGAGTTTCTCTATGGTAATCCTCAAGTAGAACAACCTGACAAGTGTTTGACAATACTGATACGCTGAATTACAGACACAGATAGAAGTTTTCACATAGTTTCCATCTACAGAATTTAACTCATATAACAACAGTCAAACCAAGGCTGCAGCTAAAAGTGCTGATGAGCATATCCTGCAGCGGGATCGATATTGTTATTTCGTGGTATTGAGGCGAACGTCTTATCCGATCAGCCCTTCGTGCGTCCATAGTATGCCTTATCAAATACCCTCAAGATTTTCTGAATAGATCAGATGCATACAGGTCAGAGAAACATATGCAAAGCGCAGGCGCTTAAATTCTTTAATGTTTTGCTAAAATATACTCTTTAACAAAATTTTATAAGATGGGTGGAATCACGGCATGTGGTATCGCTTCCAGTCCCATTAGTCGGTAAAAAAATCACATATATATGCATATATATATATATATAT
>NC_068987.1:78419708-78430919 GCF_001194135.2 Octopus bimaculoides
ATCTATCTATCTATCTATCTATCTATCTATCTATCTATCTATCTATCTATCTATCTAATATATATATATATATATATATATATATATATATATATATATGCACAACAGACAGATGATCAGGGGGAACTGGAATATCTTTGATGATAAGTTTGATCATTTACGCTCAGCTTGGGGTTAATTAACAACAATGAAATCCTCATTTGTATTCATACAAATTATATAAAACTGAGTGACCAGTCGTGATACTGGGCAACAGCGGGTAAAATCTCGAAAAATATGTATAAACTATCATTATTTATCGACAAATATTTGAGTTTATTGTATGTATGGGTATATGTATATATACACGCATGTATGTATGTGTGTGAGTATATAGATATATATGTGTTATATATATATATATACATATATTTATATATACACTCTTTTCTTTTCGTATAGTCATTGTTTTTTAATACTCATCGTGCTTTACGCTCAAATTTTCAGAAATTTTGTCGACTTTTTGTATGTTATATTTTGCCATTTCAGTATTTGTTTTTTATGCACCTGATGGGGACCATACATTTTTCATTTTCTTCTTATTAATTAATGACAACCATTTAAAGATGCCTTCATTACTGACATCTTATATGCTGTTTTAAAACATTCGGTAATTAATGTAATTTTATCTATTGCCAAAGACCATTTCACTAATTACAATTTTTGTTGTCGTCGTCATCGTTGTCAGAATCGTCAACATCACCATCGTCATCACCGCCATCGTTTATATTATATTCTTGTTATTGTTGCTGCTAAGTTTTCAGCTAAAACTATTTAATTGTTATTTCATATTCTGCCTAGAAACATTAGAATAGTTTAATAAATATTGGTGTTTAATTGCTTTGTGTATGTGTGTGCTAGGTTTGTTGTTTCTTCTACTGTTCATGTTGACGTGATTATTATTATTATTATTATTATTATTATTATTATTATTATTATTATGATTATTATTATTATTATTATTGTTATCATTATTATTATCATTATTATTAGTAGTAGTAGCGTGTCGTCGGTCTTATTTCAGCTGTTTGGTTTTACATTTTTGTATACTATAAATGTGGTTCCTTGTTCGTTGTTGTTACATTTGTTTTTGTAGCTTTCAATGTTGTAACTGATTCATACTTTAGCGGTTTCTTCTTCTTCTTCTTCTTCTTCTTCTTCTTCTTCTTCTTCTTCTTCTTCTTCTTCTTCTTCTTCTTCTTCTTCTTCTTCTTCTTCTTCTTCTTCTTCTTCTTCTTCTTCTTCTTCTTCTTCTTCTTCTTCTTCTTCTTCTTCTTCTTCTTCTTCTTCTTCTTCTTCTTCTTCTTCTTCTTCTTCTTCTTCTTCTTCTTCTTGTCAGAAACGGTACAACGATGCAATAATCCGTAACGATATATAGTTACATCCATCTGCAATTTGAAATCCTCATAATGCCGAGGTACTCGTTGTATTTCCAGTAATCCGATGCTGACCATATATATATATACCATTAATATACCAAAGGCAATTAAATACTGAAATGAAAAAGATTTGCAAGGATTAGCTCAGTTTTAATACCATTACATCTGATACAAACTTACAATAACACCAGCATCACCTATCTTTTCAGATACATTACGAGTTGTAGGCAACAGCTGATGGCTTCCGACGTTAAAAGTCCGCCAAATTATTATCGTAAGAATAACAACTTTATAATAGATTTAGGTATTTAACTGAAAATTAATGTATTTGATTGTAGTGTATCGATAGTTCACTTTCACCTTGTCATTTGATACGCATCGGAGAAAATACCATAGTTTTAATGTATACTAATTACATGTGCATGATTTTCTTTTAGATCTTATACTGATCTAAGAGGTTTACTAAACTAATGTTATAATCTGAACTCAGTGTTGGAAATATAATATAGTTGGAAATAGAATAACCGTATTAATCACTCGCACTCATGAATAGTAGCAAGTTTCTGAGAATAATTTAATAAGTTAGAAGTAACATAAACTGAAGGACTGGGATTTACAAACACTCGAAATTTACTCACTTATAATCTACCAATATGCAGAAATACAATCTATACACAAACTCTCTCTCTCTCTCTCTCTCTCTCTCTCTCTCTCTCTCTCTCTCTCGATGGGTCTTTGTACGTCGCGGCATATTAGAATGTGTCGACAATACGTTTTGAGGAAATTCTTGCAATCAAGCTACAAAAGCGATTAGCATATTCATGTTAGAATCTGTTGAAACATTAAGAATGAATATACAAGCCATCAAAAGGAAGACTCATTTACATAATAATAGAACACGTAAAAATTACATCCCTCACGCATATGTGATATATATATATATATATATATATATTTATATATATATATATATATATATGTGTGTGTGTGTGTGTGTGTGTGTGTATATATTCTTACACACACACACGTCCATTTTATCATAGTATCGTGGTATCATTTATATTTTATCTTATTTTTATTGTTTCCAGTTATTTTATCGTTCTCAATCCCTCTTCCTTTAGTTCACTTTGCCTCTAATTTATACATCATTGTAGCCTCCATACACACACATACTATGAAACTATGACAATGGAAAATGAGAAAACAACTATTCGATCAGTATTCTTTCCGGCTGGATTGAGACACATTGACCTTTCTTTGAAAGCAAACAATAGTCAAAAGGTCCATGACTAAAGGCAGAAATATAAGAAAAAATTTATTTATACAGAAAGATAGAAAGTCTTTTTTTTTACTTATGCGAGATAGTGTTTCTGCAGGGGCTTTGATGTGATGGATAAATACAACGAAAAGAACTAAAGAAATTTATAACATCAGTAACTAGTACATAAAATTATAAAACAATAAATTGACATGAATTACACACTATGCAATTTGCATAAATTGGCAACAGTGCATCGAAGACCCAGCTGCTCAGCTTGTATCTACAGGCATGATTAGTTAAATAGCTATGTCTTTTAAGAAATATCCACGTCCTATTTAGAATGAGTGAATCAGAAATATATTTTGTTTCTAAAGTAAACCATAATTTAGAAACACACGCATCAATTCGTATTTAATGCGGTGCTATTGTATACATGCTTAGAAACATCATTTGATATCTATTGGAGTTTAAACAGATCTAGACGTAATGTAGATGTAAATAATTGAAAAATGATTATGTTAATTGTACAAGCCAGGTGAAGTATACATCAGACATGCTTTGCACTATGCAGAAACTGCAGGTGGTACTCACAGGTAAAACAAGCTCTGCTGAATCAATCGCTATGTCGGAAACCCTTCCGTGTCATATGCATCTATCTCAGGGTCACAATTATTTCTCACCATAACTTGTACTCTTCACCTGTGTAGAGCAGCAAAGGCTGAATTAGAGTTCGACTGCGGAAGGGTCCCACCTGCGATCTCTTGTCAAAGACAGGTATCTGGGTCTGGTTTCAGCTGGCAGCAATATCTCAATCAGAGGTTTCGATATTTAGCTGAAAATTAACGTCTTTGACAATTATATAAGGACTGGTCGCTTTCATCTTTTCATTTGACACGCACGGGAGACAATATCATAGATATGATGTGTGTCAATTACATGTCCACGCTTTCCTTACGCTTGTGCATCATTACATGAAATGAATGCAAATTCTTTAGCATGGCTGTGAGTTTAAGATCTTGTTTTCTAGTCATATGGTTTCAGGCTCAGATTCACTGCGCGGGCACCTTAGTCAAGTGTCCTCTACAATCGATCGCTGCCTTGTGTGTGAATTTTATAGAGGGAAACTGTGTGGAAGTTATATATATCTAAGATGTGTGTGTGTTCGTGTGTTTGCGTATATGTGTGTGTGCGTACGTATATATATTTAAGATGTGTGTATATATATATAAAATGTGTATATATATTTAAGACGTGTGTGTGTTAGTGTGTTTGCGTATGTATGTGTGTGTGTGCGTACGTGCGTGCGTGATTGGTTCTCTTTTACCGCTTGGTGACCGCTGCTGGTTTGTTTACCTCCCCATAATAAGTGGTTCGACAATATAGAATGATATTATTGGTACTAGAATTTAAAATGAATTTAGGTTTGGTTTGTTCGACTAAAGCTTTGCTAGCGGTTTCCCAGCATAGCCAAATCCAATGAATGAAACATGCAGAAGATGAAACATTAATGAGGTTACAACTCTTATGAAACTAACCCAATTAGATTCAAGACAGATTCTATAGAATACAAGTATTTTCAATAATACAACTCACAAAGTGCAAATTCTACACGGAGCACATTTTCTAAACTTGCACCCACATATACTGCAGTAGTTTTTACAAGAAACAAGAGTAACCCAACAATAAACAAAACAAAATTAATCTCACAAAGAAGCAAATTAGTTGTACTGTCTATTCGCCAAAAGATGATACCATGTATGCAATAGAGAGAAACACCTGGTGGTAAGGTGAAAAACTCACATGAAACTACTAAATGAAACCATCACAATAATAATAGCGATAGTAACAAAAATTAAATCAATAATGTTTTACAGGTTTTTGTTGATTATTTCCCGCTTAACACAGATAATATTTATAACATTGCTGCTATTACTGTATTTTGTGTATATATATATGGTGTTGTTTTATTGAATAAAGACAGGTGAAATATATAGACACTGTTAGGTTATTGTATTTTGAGTATATATAAAAGTGCAGTGTAACAGTTGTAATACACTGTAGCAGGTTACACAAACTAGTAGAGTGGAATGTTTTATTTCCAAAAATTTTATTCCATTCCGGTATGTGTTACACAATATATACAAATAGAAGCATTAAAAACATAAGAAAACAATATTCTATTAGCAATTAAAGATAATTCTCTACTTGTTCCATTCTTTCTTCGTATGTCGAACTTATATAATCTCATGTAAAATTAATTTAAAGGAAGATTGATAATAATCTTGCTTCATTTGTTATTTTCGTAGTTATTAAACAAATTGTAGCAGTACTTTATTGTCTCCCATGTCACAATAGTAATACAAATTTAATTTAATTTCCCAATTGGTTAATTTGCGAAAATAAAAGATTTATTTGTAAATTATCACATTACAGTTACCATTATTATTTCATAAAAACTCTCAGCTTATTTTGCTGATATGATGGAACATGTTAGCTCCTCACAGCCAGCTTACTAAAGTGACACTTATTTGCTAATCATGCTTCAAGAACCCTGCAGAGATCTCTTGCCGTTCCAAGCAATGGTGATTTTTGTAGGTGTTCTATATTTACATTTGAGCCACGTTGGTAGTCGGGTGCTGAAACATCCAAGCGCGCCAATAACTATTGGTATCTTGTTTACTCTCTCCATTGCCCACAACCTGCGTATTTCCAAATTCAATTCATCGTAGTTGTTCACATTTTCTATGTCAAGTCTATCCTGTTTTCACTAGGAGATGCTATGTCAATTATCAGGCATGTTTTCTTTCCCTTTCTGTTCATTATCAGCATGTTTTTTTTTTCCGTTCAGTATCAGGCATGTTTTATCTTTTCTGTTCTCACCTTTACCATCATCATTAATATTATTTCTCTTTATCACAAGTTTTGTTGAAACTCCTGGAGTCTTGCATGCGTAGCGGGCTTGCTACTTGCAGCCTACGGTTACATGCTATCCGTTCTTTTCAATTATCTAATACTTTCCTGATTATTGACCGTACCAAGGAGGCAAACCTTTCTTCTTGACTATTCGTGTGCCAAATGGGCATACAACATCAATAATATAGCACATGTGGTACACCTAATTCACCACCACTAGATCCAGTCTGTTATCCTCTAGCACCTTATTTGTTTGAATTGGGAAATCCCAGAGGATTTTGCTAGTCTCCGACTTCGCCACTCTCTGCGGTTTGTGCTCATACCACGTCTTGCCTCTCTTTAGTTTCCAATGTAGCACTGTATACTTGTAGTGGTTTCGAGCAAGTCTAGGGCATTCGTTCGTGATATGGGCAATGGTTTCGTCCACTCTATTGCAGATGCGACTCAGCGGTGACGTTTGTATTATTATTATTATGACAACGAGTATTGTAGTAGACAAAGTGAAAAGTGCCATTGACTTTTCAGTCCCAAATGATGAGAAAATCAATAGGAGAAGTATAGAGCAAATACCAAAGTAGCAAGACCTGGACTTTGAGCTACAGAAAGTGCGGATAAAATGTATTCTGTAGTTATAGGTGTATTATGAACTATTCCTAAATATTTGAACAGGTGGATTGAGGAAATAGGCATTAGACCTATTGTATTGTAGCTCCAGAAAACTATTATTAGGGACAACTAGAATACTTAGGAGGATTCTTGGCATCTAAAGTTACTTGTTGTAGCCCGATGTTAGGATTTTTCTTTTCAAACAGTTCAATCTGTTTTGTGTATTTGAGATAATAATAATAATAACAACAACAACAAAAACAACAACAACAACAACAACAACAACAACAACAACAACAACAATAATAATAATAATAATAATAATAATAATAATAATAATTCAGGCCTTCTAGATTCTATTACTCTGTCCGTGTGAATGTAAAAGTCCAACAACATCTCATATTTCTTACTTTCTAGTACTTTACTAGGTTCATGCTCAGAGCATTTATCATATATGTTCAAATCCTAGCTTTCTACATAACACCTAGTGGATTACTCTCCCAAGGTTGCCAAATGTTTTCTTGTATTCCTTGTGTGCCAGCATGCTACATTCACTTACTATATGAGTAACATTTTCCTCTTTTGATTTACATAACTTACACTGGGAATCTACCTGGTTTTTGTCTGTCTTGACTTTTAACCAATTAGTCTTCAGTGCTTGATCTTGTGCTACTGCTAACAAATATTCCTCTCCCTTTTCAGCCTTACTTTCTGAAAACGTTAATACCATGTCTCACTATTACTATTTCCTGCAACAATTTTGCGAATCTGCCATGCAAAGCCTTCTCTTACCAATCTGATACTCTTATTTTTCTGGTTTTTAACTTCATTTGGTTTTTTGATTTCGCCATGTCCGGTTGTGACTCTCACTATTACCTACATAGGAGGCTATATCTACTCTAGTTAACTCCATACAGTCTTCTAGATATCAACCCTCTTCCGCCTTCCTTTGTAAGTAAGTATAATCTCGCTGCTCTTGCTCTTGGGTGGGGGTCCTCCATTCATATTGAATTTCTTCCTAGTTCTGTCTAGATTTGCTAATGCATGCATGTATGTGTGTATGTATGTATGTAGGTATGCCTGTCTGTCTGTATGCATGTATGTATCTATCTACACACACACACACATTTGAGAAATTACACTAATGGCAATTGAGAAAAAAATTACATTATAAACTTCAGTAGCTTACAGATGTTTCTGCTATAAGATGCAATACTCTTAGTTGAAGGCTTGTGTATTACCTTATGGTAGAAACAGTTGTATGCTAATGAAGTTCATTCTCTACTCCATTGATAGTTAGTTTCTTCTGAGGCATATATATTGAGCGTAATATGAAGTTATTAGTATCGCTATACCTAAGCAAACTTTTAAAATACTTATATATTTAAGTATATGCGTACACACACACACACGCACGCACATAGACCTCCCCACATATATATGTACACATCCTAGGTTGATCATTTCATAAATATATATCTATACATATTAAATTATATTGTATTATGTTACAAACACACACACACACACACACACACACACACACACACACACACACACACAGCCAAAATATTAAGCTTAAGTTGAACCATCTTCTGAATTGCTTGGATGTAACAATTCTGAGTAAATCAACATCCCCGAAACAATTCAAGATTGCCAGCATCTTTTCGAAGAAATTCATCCAAAATATAGTTAATCCATTGAATGTATTTATTTTAGGTATTAATAAAATCTGTAAAAGACCGGGGACTGCTGCCCGTTCATTATTAAAACAGCAGTTTAATTTCCTGTTTTGCTTTTGTCAGTGTGCAATTAATTATGTGTGGACTTTCTCAGTAATTTTCTGTTTACACATCGTCAAATAAGTTTGAATATATTCATTCTCGTCATTCACTCAATTACAATTGATATGAAATTGCACCTAGCTTCATTTTTCTAATTAACCATTCATTAACAAAAGCAGTGAAAGTCCGCGAAGACAAAATCCCTATAAAATCTGTGAAAATTTAAAAAATCATTTTGATGAATGTTAACATACTAAAATAAAGGGGCAGGATTAACTTATTGTTATTTTTGTTGTTGGTCAGGTTTTATCATGCGACGTTCGTTTATTGATTGTTATTTCTATTGCAAGGGAAAGAATCGCCTTGCTAGAAGTCAATATTATTTTATTGTTTTTGTGAAGCTTTGGTTATCGTCACTTAAAATAATCTTATGACACAAACATAGCTGATCAAAACATTTTAGCAGTGTTCTAATCTTGCTTTTATATTGGTATATTCAGGAAGAATAATACTTAATAAAGCATATAGCTGCCCGAAGTCGGTTGTTGTTTGTGTAATTAACGAGAGCTATGCCTAGAGTTGTAGTGTTAAAATCAATACCTTCTGAAAGTACACAGATAAATTGGTCCTACTTTTTCACGATACCTGCATAGGAACTAAATATCCTTTGTCACCATTAGAGATTGATCTGCTTTGAAGCCCAACGCCAGGTAACAAAAACTGACTGAGTTATTACAGCATGTGTCTAATAGCTTTGCTTTCATGCAATATTCCATAGAAGAAGGATGTGGTATTTGCTTTTTATTTAACGTTTAACTTGAGAGGGGAAGCATTAATGACATTTGGGATGAAGGGTAGAATTTATCCTAAAACTGGTTTTCGTGTCCGAGATCTTAGCCTAAACAAGCTCTGTTGAAACCGCTCTAGGACAGGGAGGTGGTGTGAAACCAGAGGAAGAATAATGATGATTTAAGAATTCAATACAGTGAGCTTTGGCAAATATTTCAAATATTTCGTCCGAACTCTAATAATTTTGCTAATCCATGGCCCTGGACTAGTACTTTCGAACTCAGAAAGATATGGTAAGTGAATGAATCGCGACGGAATTTGAATTCAGAACGCAGAGATCTGGAACAAGTACCGCAAGTTAATCTGTCCTAAATTCTAAAGACACCACCAAATTGCAGAATAATAATTATTTTTGATAATTTATTTTATGATGAACAGCAATAATTAAATTTGTTTCTATTGTTAGGGTTGGCAGAGACTTCATGACAATTTTGACATTGAAACAGATGCTTAACTGTTATGAATATTGATACTAGAAATTAAACATGGTGAGATTTGTCATCATCTTTCTTTAGCTATGTATAAATGTTTTATGTAACTTTTACAGTTTTGTGATATATTTTCTTGATTATTGCATATCAACATATATTAAGAGTAAGCATGGATACATGGTTCCGAGTACGATCATAGTGCTCGGAACCTTATGTAACGTGTTTTCTACTTCACTCTTCTGCTTCACAAACACCCATACCACACATGTGTGTGTGTGTGTTGTGTGTGTGTGTGTTGTGTGTGTGTGTGTTGTGTGTATTTTTATATATGTCATTATTCAGTTTTATTTGAAGGTTTCTTACCAATACAAAAAGAGCCGGTATCTAAACTAGATCCGAGGCTTCTTCATTGGACTTTCAACATCAACAAGTTATTTTTGCTTATATCTGTATGTGCAGATTTCTGTCGTGCTCTATGTATGTATTCTCATGCATTGATAAGCTTCTGGAAACAGATTTTTACAGCCTCATGTATGTATGCATATATGTATGTATGCATATATGTATGTATGTACGTATGTATGAATGTATGTATGTGTGTATGCATACATGTGTATGTGTGTGTGTATGTATGCATATCTATATGCATGTAGTTTTTAGCAATGCAGTTGCATATTTTGGGTTCCTTTAGATGTCATGAATTTCGATTAAATTGCTGGACTGAAATGTTTCTTAGGTTCATTATTATTGAAGGCAGTAACTCAGCATGATCAGTTATTTGAAATAACTAAATTAGGAACGAAAATAGAAATTTTCTCGCTTCCATCTAAGCCCGTCTTTGATGTGCAAAATAGTTTACGCTCGTTTTACTCTTGTCTTATCTTTTATGAGTACTTTCATTTAACTTACTGTAGGTGATATTCTAATGTTTTTAATTTTGCGTTTAGATGATAACAGTTCGAACGCTACTCCACATAATTAAGTGCGAATACCTATAAAGATTCGTGCCAAGCGCTTACGGCTCAAATAGGAATTTCAACAACAGCAAGACCTCTTCAAGGAAATACCCTTGCTCTTTTTCCATTTGACATTGCAGTAGTCTATTTATTTCGGTGAAATCTTTGTAAAGGCTTCACTATCAAGCTGAAACGATCAAGATATCAGAAGTGTGCGTATTTCTCGAATTTTGACCAAGCTGATGAGCTTGCCCACACAAATCATCAACAGTATGGTGTCCAAAACATCCTTTGAGAAAGCTACAGACAAAATCGAACTTTTTATCAATAGAATAATGATTGAATACATGACCATCAATGGAGATGAAAACCACTTGCTAATTTATTCTAGCGATCGCGCATAATTAAAAAGGCAATTGTCTTTAATTACCTTGTGATCTGTGTTGTTGAGAGTAAGGAGGACCTCCTCCTTATACGCAAGGGGCCACACTAAAGTGCTTGTCACAGTCTCAAAATATGTAGAAATGAAAAATGTCAAAGACAAAGACAAGCGTGCTTACTTTCTTAGGGACATTTGAACAGAAAATTCTTCTCCGTGGAGTCGAAACTTGGATTATAAAGAAGGATCAACTTCAACCTCTATTATAATTGCTCAAATAGGTTATCATGCTAATCGAAAGGCCATATTAGACGTTATAACTTTAAGACTACCGTACTATAATTGTAGGGAAAGAACATTCAACTACAGACCACTAAACTACAGTGAAGTGAAACGACATAATACTGCAGTTCCACAAAAGTTAATAGGGTACAGAATTTTCCGTAAAATGCCTCCCACCCAAATTTTGGCCACTTGAAGAAGAGACTATTATTAATCTGCATATTCTTCATCCTATTCTTCATCACCGTCAAGAACATTTTTGCATAAGAATAATAGATTTGTACAAACATTATATCTATCTATCTATCTATCTATCTATCTATCTATCTATC
>NC_068987.1:78430929-78437318 GCF_001194135.2 Octopus bimaculoides
ATATATATATATATAAAACACTTTATACATATATATATGCTTATATATATGTATGTATGAATATATGTGTTTGTATTTACGTACATACATACACATACACGCACACACACACATACATATAATCATATGTGCACATATAAATATAGCCATATATGATTGTGAGTGTACATCTTGAGTGTACATCTATTACGGCGTGTATGTGCGTGTGTGTGTTCGTTTTCGTATTTATGACTCAGCACTTGATAACCACTATTAGTTTCTGTACGCCTTCATAACTCTAGAAGTTCGGCAAAAGGTGGCCGACATAATAGGTACAATACTTAAAATGAGCACCGGCGTCAATTTGATCCACAAAAAGCCTGCAAGTAGGTGTCGTAGCCTGGCCGCAGATACAAACAAAACAATAAAAGGAAATATATGAAAAATTACTTCAGAACAATTTGCAGTAAGAATTTCAGCTTCTCTCTGGAAACACGGTTAGCCTATGTGATCGGTTTCATTTTTATCAATTGCTATCTATGAAACATACCTCTGTGTGTGCACATCTCTGTGTACAGGTTTCACAATAAATAATTATGCTTTGTTCTAAATTTCAGTGCGGCTTTGCAAGGGCGACCGATATTGTCGCGTCTTTAACATCCGTGGGGCAGAAGTCACACATAAAACAAATAAGTAAAAAAAAAAAAAAATTATCTTCACTTAGGAGGCACCTTATCAGATAGAGAGCGCAGCTAATAGGAAAAGGCGAAGAAAATGACACAAAACGAAAATAGAAGCAGATGGTCTGATATAAAAATCCTAATTCCAATCTTTAGAGACCTCTTCCCTCTTGAAATTACCATTGGAACAAATTAGCTAACAGAATGTCAATTAGAAAGACCACTGATGGAGTATGAAGATCTGCTCAAAGAAAACTTCCGAAAAAAAAAATTCCGTTCATTTTACTTGAGAAACGAAAAGGGAAAGATGCTGGGAGTCGAGCAAAATAATTATTTTCACAGAATGAATCTGGTGACGGTCGTTGTTGTTGTTATCATCATAATCATCATCATCACCATCATAATCATAATCATCATCATCATCACCATCATCACCATCATCACCATCATCATCATCATCATTATCAATCATCATCATCATCATCATCATCATCATTATCATTATCATCATGATCATCATCATCATCATCATTATTATTATTATTATTATTATTATTATTATTATTATTATTATTATTATCATTGTTATTATTATTTATAAGATGAGAAGGAAAAACAACGATAACAACAACAACAACAGCAGAAACAACAAAAATAATAATAATGACAATAATAATAATAATAATAATAATAATAATAATAATAATAATAATAATAAAAAAAAAACACCAGGACTTACAAATATATATAACATACAGAAAATTGCACTACTGGGTACTGCACACATTCGACGCAAAACACTTTCAATACAGTAAACATAAGAGCACCACAGCAAACCACAGCACATACCCAAGGCGCACAGAGCTGCGCTCGGTAATAAAAATAAAACTACTGAACAATAATAATAATAATGATAAGAAATAGTAAACGGATAAGAGCTGGCGGTATCGTAAGAACGCTGGAAAATAGCTTTGCGGCATTTCTTTCTGGTTTATGTTAAAATGCCTCCGAGGTCATCTTTCCCTTTCATTCTTTCGGGGTCGATAAAATAAGTAACAATTCTACCTGGGGTCGATCACATCGACTATCCCCTTCCTTCAAAATTTCAGGCCTTGTGCCTATAGTGGATAGGATCATCATCATCATCATCATCATTATTATTATTATTATTATTATTATTATTATTATTATTATTATTATTATTATTGAATGAGAGAGCAGTGTATGCCATCAAAACAACACTGGGATAAAATATACGAAGCCTAGTATACCCATCCGTCTGATAAGGGTACACCAGAGACATGCATCACAACTATATGTGCGTGAGATGGTGATCTCATATCAAGATAAACAACACATGACCTTATAGATGGGCCCAGTTAGAATTTTCTTCTGGTCGAGTAGCCCATCTCGCTCGAAAGGACCTTGAATAAGGGTTGTTTAAAGACGTTGAACGAAACACCCATGTTTCCAGATGTGAATTATTAAAAACCCGAAGGAATTCCTCTGAACACATGGCTATAATGCTCCCACAGTACTTCTGCTCGTGATCAGAGATGCACATATCATCAGCCAATAAGGGACATGCTCAACTGGTTAAGATCAAACAACTGACAAGCAAATTTGTGATATTGAGCTGAATATTCGCTGTAGCCCATCTATTATACCAAAACAAAACAAAGTACATGATAACACTTCCCATCAGTTAAGATGAGAAGCCATGAGATTTACTGCCTGGTACTGCATCAGGGCAGTTATTATTATTATTATTATTATTATTATTATTATTATTATTATTATTATTATTATTATTATTATTAACAGAGATAACACAGCAAACATTAAATAAAAGGCTAAAACAAATTAAAGTCTCTACACATCTACCCAACCCAGAAATGAATAGAACAGCACAGCAAATGAATAGAATAGCACAGTAAATCAGCAATGAACATAGCCGAATACTAAAGCACAAAACAACAACAAACAAAATAACGTACACCAGAACAGACCAGTTATAACCGAAGACTGAGACGAACAGATTGAGAAACTAACAAAAGTAGAAGAACTAAACATCACATAGTCGATAACTATGGACCAGCGTAAACATCTCGCCAGGCTACAGAAACATAAACATAAGGCCGGTGAGCTGGCAGAATTGTTAGCACTCCGGGCGAAATGGTTACGTCTGCCGTTACGTTCTAAGTTCAAATTCCGCCGAGGTCGACTTTGCCTTTCATCCTTTCGGGGTCGATAAATTAAGTACCAGTTACGCACTGGGGTCGATGTAATCGACTTAATCCCTTTGTCTGTCCTTGTTTGTCCCCTCTGTGTGTAGCCCCTTGTGGGCAGTAAAGAAATAAGAAACATAAACAGCTCTATGAAAGGATAAATAGATACAATAGAGCCTTACAAGTAATAATGACCATATCAAAAGATACACTAGATATCAACAAACTAAATGACTTGATCTATTCAACAGCTGTAGTGATATCTAGGGAAACTGGATTTGACCCTTACAAGAAAGAAAAAATCCCCAAAATCCCCAAGCCCCAAAATGGAAACAGATCATAATGAATAAAATTGAAAAACAAAAGAAAGACTTATCACTAATTGGGAATTAGAGGAAACGGGATCAAATATGAAAAATAAAAAAAAGAGGGCCATATAACAAAACAATACAACATGAAAAAATAAAGAAGACACCTGTGAGGTAAAAGAAAAAAATTGAACAGGGCATAGCAACAAAAACTTGCCGCATAAAACGGTATGAAAAACGAGAACGCTTCTTCCAACAAAGTCGAGAATTCAAAATAAGCAGAAAAAGTTTTTATAGAAAGATAAACAGAAAAAAAAACTCTATCAATAGATGCCGAACCAACAACATCAGCGATTCAGTCATACTAGGAAGCAATATGGATCAAACCACAAACAAAAAAAACAACAACAACAAAAATGCTCAGTGGATTAGTAGGGAAGAGAAAAGGAAGAACACAATAGAACAGCATATATGGCCCATCAACTCAGGTCAGGGGATCAAGGACACACTGAGGAGTACCAGAAACTGGAAAACTCTAGGGATAGACAAGGTCCCCAACTTCTGGTTGAAACGACTCACCAGTACCCATAATCACTTAGTGACAGCGTTCAATTTATTGATAAGTTAACCAGAATCAACTCTAAAGTAGATACTGAAAGGGAAAACTACTCTAATTCTCTAAAAAAAAGACACCGTACACCCACAAAATTACAGACAAATAACATGACTATCGACTTCCTACAAAACTCCTACACAACTCATCTATAACCGGCTTATAAAGCACCTGGAAAACAACAATGTCTTACCAGAACAAAAAGAGTATCGGAGAGGGATGTATGATTGTAAGGAGCAACTTCTGGTAACGCGAGCAATTATAGAGGAGTATAGAGGACTGTAAGAGGAGAAAGACAAATCTGAACATGACTTGGATTGATTACCAGAAATCATTCGACTGTGTTCCACACTCATTGATACTGGAATCTTTCCACACAAATAGGGTCAAACTGCAATGTCAAACTGGGAAAAAAATTATAACATTAAGAAATGACTCACAATTTATTAAAACCTACCTTATACCCAAAAAAAGAGGGATTTTCCAGGGAGACTCCCTATGACCCCTGCTTTTTTGCCTTTCTCTGACCCCGCTAACAAACTTGTTAAACGAAGCCACCATGGGTTATAAGTGCTACGGCCAAAAAAAAAAGAAAGAAAAGAAAATAAACCATCTCATGTACATGGATGACCTAAAACGTTTCGCTAAAAGCACCATGGAACAGTGAAACCTTATCAAAATTATTATTATTATTATTATTATTATTATTATTTTTATCAGTACCATTATTGTAGTTGATGTTGTTGTTACTATTATTAATAGACTTTGTGTCTATCTTAGAAACGATTCGTATCGTCTTTATCCTCCTCCTCCTCCTCAAAGCTATTATTATTATTATGATTACGAATATTATAAATTCTTTTCTTATAAATTTTTAAAATTCTGTTGTAATAACTAAAAATTGCTTTCGTATGTAGTTAAAAGTGTTAGAGAATGACTCAGTATTGTACAGAATTAACATTTTTTTGTTTGTTTCCTCTTTCAGAGTTGACATTTTGACATCGAAATGTTGTGTTTTGTTTCGATAGAAAACAAGTTAGAGATCCTGTTCATATAAAATGCCAGCTGGCATCTGGGGGAAAAAAAATAACAATTTAATAGAAAAAGAAAACAAAAAAAAATCCCCTATCAATGTTAGAAGTACGGAGAATGGAAGTGTGAGTGAGAGAGATAGAGATACAGATGGAGTAAGGGAAAGCCAGGGTAGAGTAAATAAAAGAGAAAGAAAGAGAATTATACGATTGCGATGAGCAATATCATTGTTAACGTAATAGAAGGTAACATTGGTGGCTTCTGTTTGCTAATTGTTTTCCAATGTTATTTATTTTATTTAAAGTGCAAAGCAACCTTAGAATATTTCTCAACCTCTCAGCAGAGGAGGTGTTGTGAAATAAACTAAGATGTCACGTTGTCACATGACAAGCTGTACAAAGTATATATGGATACATGTGTGTGTGTGCGTGCGTGTGTGTGTGTGTGTGTGTCTGTGCGTGTGTGTGCGTGTGTATGTGTGTGCGCGTGTGTGCGTGTGTGCATGTGTGTATGTGTGTGCGCGCGTGTGTGTGTGTGTGCATGTGTGGGTGTGCGTGCGTGTGTGTGCGTGTGTGTATGTTCATGTTAGTATGCGCGTGTGAATGTGTATATCTGTGTATGTAAATGCATCATATATGCAGATATATATATGTATGTATATGTGTGTGTGTGTGTGTATGCATGTGTGTGCACGTGCGTGTGTATGTGTGTGTGTATTATATATATATATATATATATATATATATGTATATGAACTTGTGTATTTTTATAGAGAAGAATTTCGTCACTCGGATTTTCTGGATTTCCTGTCACATGCACACTTGACAGTAAAGTTTTTAATAGATTTTTATGTAGGCTGATAACCGAGTCCGTAAGAGGAGCCTTCTGTGATAGCCTCACAATTCTCTGAATCCAGAACATATGCTTGCACATACACAGACGCATACACACATACACACACTCTCATATACACACACGCACACACACACACGCACGTACACACACACACACACACATATATGTTTGCGTGTGTGTGTATATATATGTATATGTTTGTGTTTGTTTGTCCCCACCACCATCGCTTGAAAGTGATGTTGGTGCGTCTACGTCCCCGTAACTTAGCGGTTCGACAAAAGATGCCGATAGAATAAGTACCAGGCTTACAAAAATTAAGTCCTGGGGTTGATTTGCTTGACTAAAAGAGGTGTTCCAGCAAGGCCTCAGTCAAAAGACAGAAACAAATAAAAGAATAAAGCAAAATATATATGTGTATGTATGTGTGCGTGTATGTGTGTCTGTTTGCGTGCCTGTAGATTGCTTGACGTGTTGTGTATATATATATATATATATATATATATATATGTTAATTCTCTAAATGAAGTATTAACAGTAACTGCACGATAAAGTGTAGTATATTGCCACTTAAGTGTGGCTGACCCCTAGGGGTGGATGTTACTGTTGCTTTTAGCCCCAGGAGGACATCTCCTCCAGCTGGCTTATCGACACACGACTGTGTCCTGTTTGCCAAGGGAGTTATCCCTCTCACCAC
>NC_068987.1:78437913-78439488 GCF_001194135.2 Octopus bimaculoides
CATATATATATAATATATACATATACATGTGTGTGTGTGAGTTTGTGTGTGCATGTGTGTATGCGTGTCTGTTTGCGTATATATACAGACAGAGTGTAACAGAAAATTTGAAAGGAAGAGAGAGAGATAGAGAGAGATAGATAGAGAGAGAAAGAGAGAGAGAGAGAGAGAGATAGAGAGAGAGAGAGAGAGAGAGAGAGAGAGAGAGAGCGATTAATAAGAAAGTAGTAGAGATATTGCAATAGAAATACGTTGTTGGTGCCGTTCTGTAAAAAAGTAACAGACGACCAACTGTATTGCAGCAGAATCGGTTCCGTTTTATTTCTTCTGGAACCATTGTCCAATATTTCAATATTGAGTGACTGGTTTGACTCGGAGCGACGCAGTTAAAACGAACGTTTGTCAATCCTCATTTAACATCAATATCATTTTTACAATATTTCTCTTTTAGTAACTACCAAATACAGTATAACACAAAAAGTGGGGAAAACTTCTGAGTTACAGTGCAAGAAGCTAAAAATAGTAGCCAATAATTCCTTGAATTATCTTACAATCCGATTTTATTAAAGAACGAATTAGAAAATATTTTGTACCTTTCCACACGTTTTTGACATTGGACACTGATCATTATTGAGCACTGGCTTGAAGGAATTTTAGTAGAACATATCAACTACTGTATTTATTTATTTAATTCTGGAGCGTATTCTATCCTACCAGTAACCAAACTGCTAGCTTAGTTGGACGTAAACGAACCTACAGCGTTTCTCACGTATTTGGATGGAGGGGAAAACTCCGGTACATACATGCATACATACATATATATTCACATATACACACACACACTAACACACACATGCACATACACGCATGCAAACACTCACACACACGCACACGTCCAACGACAGTTTGCATTTACCAAATGCACTCACAAGAAATTGGTCGACTGCGTGCGTAGGAGACATTTACCCAAGCTACCAAGCTGTGGAACTAAACACGAAACCGCATATCATCAAATTGATGACAATGAAATTTCGTAATCAGTCATCTATGCCTAACATAAAACAAAAACGAGACGGTTTCTACGTTACAGTTCAACTAACTAAAAATAATAGCCAAATGTCGGTCGATTCACACAACTTCTAGCCTAATGAAGAAAGCATTCGATGAATATTAACATAGAATTTCATAAAAGGATGAATTCGAGTTGAAATACAACAGCCGATAACAAAGAAAAATTCACGGTAATTTTTGGCCATGCGGCACCAAAAATCAACGATAAGAAAGGCACTTACGAATTCATCGGCTAGTGAGTTCAGGCATCCCACCTCAAAGAAATCTATTCCATGTGCGTCACAAATAGTCTGAAAAAAAGTCCCGTGTGGAGGGATTACGGTTTAACCATCTAACTTAGAGGTATCAAATATAAATTATACAAGAATAAGGGCAGGGAATCGTCAATTAATAATAGAATTAATAATTAACAATTTTGCCAAGTAGTTCAGTATGAAAAAACCTTTATCGGTAAAATCATTTATCATCATAAATATACAGGGATTAGCATTGAGTTGCTTCTCC
>NC_068987.1:78440361-78443013 GCF_001194135.2 Octopus bimaculoides
ATATATATATATATATATATATATATATATATATATATATATACATATATATACGAGGGCGCACGCAAAAGTAACTGGAAACGTTGTCTGTGGGACAAACTCATTTTCTTTTCAATTCGACTGCTACGATCACCAGCTAGAAAGCAAGACGACAGGGGTTTAAGTTGTCGATCTGCCTATGGTCATATCTGTATACCCGATGTATCCACAATATACCTGATGTACAAAATAATAGGTAGATAATCTACATGGATGTGACTACCGATACCAACATTGTAGAACTAACGTTTACGATGTCACCAACATCATCAGTTTTCCGAAAATCTCCTCACGCTCTTATATTACGAATTTCATTATGTAATATTCTAGCTATGTTTGAGGTAAGAAGTAAGTAGAATATTAGATGATTGAAATGCAAAGAACAATGACCCTAAGGGGAGAAAGAAACTTGCGATGTGCCGTGACTCTGGTGTAAATATGTGTGGAATATCAGTGTCAAGACCTCAATGCTATTCAAGCAAAATAGAGCAAAATAATCTTGGAGATAGAAAAGAATCAATGCACAGTAGTTGGGACTAGTTGTCCAGCAGATGTCAGCATTATGTTAAAGATCAGTGAAAGATGTCAAAAAATCTGCACCAAACTAATGACAGAATCTGCTGTTATTTCCTTAAAAATTGCCCACAATAATTATGAGAGCACTACTTATATGACTACCTGCTTCTAGTTAAACTGATATTTGCAAAACCAAAAATAACAGGCTTAATCCGAAGTGTGTGTATGTGTATGTGTGTGTATATGCCCATCTATCTATCTATCTATCTATCTATCTATCTATCTATCTATCTTTTCCTTTCGATTCTTCCCCTCATATTTATTTATTTGTTTATTCATTTATCTTATCTATTTGTTATTATTCAGTAATTCATTTATCTTATTATCTATTTGTTCACGATGTGGTTATTTTTCATTTAAACTCTACAGAATGGTCAACCAAATTTTTTAGGGAATTCATCCTTTTTTAGAAAGCAAATCTTTATGATAAACCTGCTTTTCTTTAGTTTACCATTTATTTTTTTTTACTTTATCATATCTATTGTATTCTTTCTCTGAATTTGTTATGATCTGCGGTCATTGTTACCTTATAACAACCCATATATATTAATCTGTCGAATACATTTATTGTAAGTGAATATATAATAAGACTATTGGCTATTCGTAGCAGAGTTGACGTTTTAACCAGCCATGAAGTGTTATGGAAGTATTCTATTAGTTATATTACAACACAACCATATGTATGTACGTGTGTGTGTGTGTGTGGGGGGGGTTTGTGTCTTTAATATATGTGTGATGGATGACGTAGCGTCGATTATATACCTAACACGGATTCCGAATCAGCCGTCAACTAATGAAATAAACAACGATTTTCTCACTTCACTATAGTTATTTGTTCAATTTGTTTTCATTTAGTGCAAAGCAAGCAATATAGCGTCCATGCAATCACTCTCTCTACACTACCATTGTACAGAAAATATGTAAGGGCCCAGATTACGCTACACAAGTGTCACCGCAGGTATGTGTTTATGCCCTGTCACAATTACATTGGCACCGAAAACAGTTAGTGAAAGCATAGTACATGATACATATCCGCTACTGTGTAACGGTTACCTATAATAAAATTTTTGTATATATGGATATATAGGGGTTGGACAAAATAATGGAAACACCTTAAAATTTCAGACAAATTTATTTTACTATAGGGTACGACCACCTTTGGCAGTAATTACAGCTTGAATTCTACGAGGTATGGACTCGTACAAAGTTTGAATTGTTTCCAAAGGAATTTTTGTCCATTCTTTAATTAAAACAGTCTCTAGTTCTTGTAGTGATGATGGTGGAGGATATCGACTCCTTACTTGTTTTTCTAAATTGCACCATAAATTTTCAATAATATTGAGATCTGCAGACTGTGGTAGGTAGATAAGATGTTCAACTTCATTAGAATGTTCCTCGTGCCATTCAGGAACAACTTTAGCTATGTGAATTGGTGCATTATCATTCCGAAAGATGGCGTTTTTCTCCGGAAGTAGTTTCGCAACTATAGGATGAATTTGATCAGATAAAATGCTTAAATAGTCTTGACTATTAATTCTTCCATAAAGGGAGATTATTGGGCTGGTGGACTTCCAAGATATAGCCCCCCCTCACCCCGATAATCACAGATCCTCCTTAATGTTTAACTGTTGGATGAAGGTAGTCTGGGTCAAATGCTTCTTTTCGCTGTCTCCACACGTATATTAGGCCGTTGGTTGGGAATAATGTAAAGGATGACTCATCCAAGAAAATAACATTCTTCCACTGCTCTAGGGACCAATTCCACAGGTTTTTACTCCACTCTAAACGCTTTGCAACGTTTGATTTTGAAAGCATTCGTTTTCTGATTGCAACCATCCCGTGAAATCCGGCTTTGTGCAGCTCCCACGAACAGCTTTTGTAGAAAATGGGTTCTGAAGGTGATCACTAAGCTCTGCAGTAATTTTGGGAGCTGTAATTTTGTGATCCTTTCTAACAATTCGCGTAAGAGTCCGACGGTCCCTATCTGAAATTTTGTTTCGACGAGGAGGTTTTTTCCCTTTTTCTGAAAGATGTCAT
>NC_068987.1:78445577-78448696 GCF_001194135.2 Octopus bimaculoides
ACACACACACACACACACACACACACACACACACATATATATATATATATATATGTATGAGTATATATATTTATATATACATACACTTACACAAACATAAATATATAGATGCATATTTGCATATGTATTTCCGTATATTTACATATATACATATGCATGTATTTATATGCATATATATATATTTATATATATACATACACACTCACACACACTCACGCATATATACACATATATCTATACGCTTTCATATAGATATAAATTTGCTTATAGATGTATAAGACGTATGAATGTTCATACGCATATACGCATATATAATATATATAGTTGCAATTTTATCCAGTTTGTCGAATTCATAAAATTAATATAAATAAATATAAAATTAATATATTCACTCAAAACTTTTTTTTTGAAAATTACAATAGCAGACGCAGCTAAGGTACATAAGTTTTCGAAAGAACCAGTTTTATGTTCGCGTTAATTTATATGCGAAGAAAGAAAGTTTTGGAAGTTTGAAAGAATTTATCATGCTAGCGTAACTTACATAACCTCAGGTAAGATTTCAAACTTTCTGAACTCAATTATTCATGTCTTGTTAGTATTAAATTAAGCATTTATATCTCTATAATCAATAAAGCGCTTTCTGATAATATATTTGATTCAATATATAAAGTACGATCTATTCACTGTTACTTCTTTAGTTATAATCACTTGCTTTAATCCATTGACGCTCCTCATTCTCAATGGATTTTTCATATTCTACCAGAGAAGTTCTCTACTGTTATTATTGTTGTTTAAGACGGAACAATTGTGTTTAAGCAAATCCATTACTAAAAGCATATCAGCCTTGACCATGTCGTATTTTAGAACCACTTGTGTGTAGTTTTTAGCATTATTAAATCGCTAGGATCCAATTTGAGAGAGATTTGGCTGATATTTTTTTGAGTATAATTTGCAACTCATCTAGAAACGTAACACAAGCTAATTTAGTCTTCGGCTTGGCAACTGAGCTAATTTAGGCCCTAAAGTCATAGTTTCTTCAATGGTCGAAATAACTCAGTCAATAAGAAAACTATAGCGCGTTAAGTACTGTAGTCGTTTGTGCAGTAATAGACGAGGTGTTCACGGCTGGAATGTCTGCTTTCAAGAATAGGTCCTTTCATTCAAGTTTGAACTGGAGTTAGGCGGCAACAGTAACAACAGCAGTAGCAGCAACAACAACAACAGACATATGGAACAAATCTTTCTACCCAATAAATTACAAGAGAAAGCTAGTAATAGTATTAGTTTGTGTAAACAAAACGTGTAATAAAATTAAATGAAACATGTATACGAAAAAATAAAATAAAAAGTGAAATAATTAAAAAAGAAATCATAACAATATGAATGTATAAACCAATAATAGTATTACTTTTTGCCTCTGTACGCTAGATTTGAAATACTTATCGAAAGCTTCGTTTCCTGATGAACCATCAAACATAGATGTGAATAATTAGCAGAGGATAAAACAAGTACATCACTTCAATTGTTTAAAATGTTACTTGCGTGTCAATGGAGACAAATAAGTCTATTGTGTTACAATGATATAAAACATCAAAGACAAAAGAAGAATCGCTTTCAGTGGGCTGTAATCAAAAACTGCTAAAATCTTCTAATTAATTAATTTTTGTTGTCTTTCAATGTGTACTTTTGAAGTTTTATTTCTGTAATTAATAACTCAATCAAAGAAATAAATTTAGGCTTTCGTAAGCCACTTAGGGAAATTAAGGAATTTTAAGGAGGTTTTGTTCTCTAATCCAAGGGTAATTTCATGATATTTTATTCATTAAAAACATTTTATTCAAAGCTAATTAATAATTTTCTTCCTTTTGGGGGTAGCATTCCTTTTCTGCCAAACTTTAAACCTCTTTATAATTTTTGCCTTGTGGGGCATAGTTATTTCCCTTATAATGACACTTCGGAATATTGCAATGAAAAACAAAGAGAGAACAACATGATAAATGTAAAACATTTCTTCTTTTCTTCTTTTCTTTTATAAGAGCTTCAATATGTATTGGTGAAAACGTATATGCGAATGAACTGTGATATCAGTTGATGTAGAGAAACATCTTTTCAAATGAAACAGAAATAAAGAAAGTGTTACTAAGTACATGAAAAATATTTTTATTTCAAATTTGGGATCAATCAAAAGAGAAACAATAACCACTCAGCAATTAATAATAAATTTTCAATTCAAAAATATATCTGAATATATTGATACTGTTATTAGTACTGAAAAACTAAAGAGTAATGCCGAAATAAATGAAATTTGAACCAAAGACCTAAAGAGAAGGAACCAACTAATTGCACAATATTCTTTTCTACTCTAGACACGAGGCCCGAATTACTTTGGGGAAGGGGCCAGTCGATTAAATCGATCCCAGTACGTAACTGGTACTTAATTTATCGACCCTGGAATGATGAAAGGCAAAATCGACCTCGGCGTAATTTTAACTCAGAACGTAAAGACACACGAAATACCACCAAACATTTCGCTCGGCGTGCTAACATTTCTGCCAGCTCGCCGCCCTATACTGGGTTAAATATTGTACAATTAAAGGTGGCGAGCTGGCAAAAACGTTAGCAAGCCGGGCAAAATGCTTAGCGGTTTTTCGTCTGCCGTTACGCTCTGAGTTCAAATCCGCCGAGGTCGACTTTGCCTTTCATCCTTTCGAGGTCGATTAAATAAGTATCAGCTACGCACTGGCGTCGATGTAATCGACTTAATCCGTTTGTCTGTCCTTGTTTGTCCCCTCCTTGTCTAGCCCCTTGTGGGCATTAAAGAAATAAGAAACGTTAGCACATCCTGCGAAACGCTTAGTGGTATTTCGTCTGTCTTTACGTTCTGAGTTCAAATTACGCCGAGGTCGATTTTACCCTTCATCCAGTCGATAAATTAAGTACCAGCAAATTTTTCATTAGTAATAGAGAATAAAATAATTACACTGCTTACTGCCATTATTGTAGCAAACTGAACTTAGGGAGAAAATACTTAAGACCCACTTTAATTTAGAGTGGCAGAAGAAAATAACAATGGGGGTCAAGAAAGAGTAGTGGTAATATAGCTACATTCATCTCTCTCT
>NC_068987.1:78448934-78452129 GCF_001194135.2 Octopus bimaculoides
AGCCCCCTGCCGGAGCCTCGTGGAGCTTTAGGTGTTTTCACTCAATAAACACACAACACCCAGTCTGGGAATCGAAACTGCGATCCCGCTGCCCTGACCACTGGGCCATTGCGCCTCCACACACACACACACACACACACACACACACACGCACATATATATATTTATACACAGACATATATACCGACACATTATTACTCATAGTTACGGATGTTCAGCACATACAAATTGAAATCTATACTGAGATTTACGGAATGAATCAGTGAAAAGTTTATTCCTTTGCGTGTTTGATCCTTGTGAATGAATTGATATTTGCTGATTTTACCAGAATATATGGATCTACAATAGGCTATGCTAACCCTATTAAAATCACATACATGCCGAAGACCACTTAGAATCGTATAATGTTTCGTTAGATTTATTGTAAACGTTTCTTCTATGACATGTTATTGAATAGGAGTGAGATATTGGTGTGTTATTGCTACTGATATGATAAAATAATAATAATTAAATGAAACGTAGGTGTACTTTATGCTTATATACACACTTCTTTGAACTCTTCTCTCATCGTAAGGTGTTTGTTTAACATCGCGATTCACCCGATTATTCGAATAAACAAACGCCTATTCATGCAATCGTTCACAAATTCATTCAATCTCTGGTTTAACCACTAATTCATTTGCTCACTAACACACTCCCTTGCTCATTGACTCGCTTCCCAAAGTAACAACAATCCGCCCGCACGACAGGCATCGACTATTGTAAAGTAGCACACAAGAGTCGATTAAGAGATAATCTGGTAACATTTTTTTTCTTCTCTTATTCTTTTGCGGCAATCATCGTAAAAATATCTCGCTGACAGAACGTTGCCTTGACAGATATTTAGATAATGTTCGCTATCACACCCTTCTCTATTCTTGTTGACATTACCGGTCTCTTGTAATATTCTCGACATCGTGTTAACATGTTAACAAGTCAACACGGACGAAGTCGTCATGTCGTTGACGGACCATGCGATGTGTCTGTTGCTATCACAGTATCCAGCAGGAAGAGTGTCGTCCTATATCTCTTCTCCCCCTCCTCCTCTTACGCGCCACCAACCAACACCTCACACATTTCCTGTGCGGATAGGTTCAACAAAACGTTTCGACAACCACGTCAAATGACTTAATTAACGCAAAGATTTAAAAACACAGTGTGTTAAAATGAAAGAAAACAATGACATATGGCAGCCCCGCATTTCCCACTCGGTCAAACACATCTTAGTAACTACGGGAGAAAAAGAAAGGAGAGTGACAAGGATTATCACTCTCTCGCTCTCGCTCTCCAGTCTCACTCTCTCCTCTCCCTCTTTTTCCCTTTCTCACTTTCTCTCTATGTGTGTGTATACATACAAACGTGTGCTACTATAAATGCGTACGTGTTTCTGCGTCTGTGTATGAGCATGCTTGTACATACATATGAGTGTATGTGCATTAGTGTACATGGGAGGTATACGTGTCAGTGATCCTTCGTCTCTATCAATATTGCCGGAGGCGATAGAAAGAACGGCCACCAACGGTGCATTTTAACAAGAATTGAAGGCGAATGAGCACTCACCTGGTGAGACTGGTCATCAAATATATGAAATAGAGATTCTGACCACCCATAGTCTTTTCATTAACCTTGTTTTCTTGGTTCAAAAATGTACCAGTTTAAACATAGTGTAACCACATTAATTTCGTCGCAGTATATCATTCACACTCATCTTATTCATCGGTGAAAATTAAAATGCAGTTAAAATTTATTACGATAATATCACACATTTAACTCAGTGTAAATCCATATATGAAACAAAGAAACAATCCAACTAGTGCATCTTGTGATTACATGACCAACAAAAAATAGCTGCCAAAATTCCTAAAAACTTCCCGCTCACCACATATTACTAGAAGTGGGGAAAACGTGAAACACATAAAGTTGTATGCACTGGCACTGATAAAAAGATATGATGACCGCATAACTGGAATGTTTTCTATTAACGATCTACTGGTGGACTGGAATTAAGCAACGAAAACAAAAAAAAAATATATATATATGTATATGAGAATAATTACAATATCTCTGTAGTTACGCATGCTTGGCGCTTTACGCCAAATATAGATTTAAATAGATACACAAACGGGCACGCGAAAAGCTATCTTTCTATCTATCTATCTATCTATCTATCTATCTATCTATCTATCTATCTATTTATCTGTCTGTCTGTCTGTCTGTCTGTCTATGTTCAAACATAAGTACATGCATACTTACATACACGTGTGTGTCTTTATTTTTAATTCTCTCTCTCTCTCTCTCTCTCTCGCTATCTCGATACATATATGTACATATCTACACACACACACACACACACACACACACACATATATATATATATACATATATATGCATATATATAAATATATATCTATTTCTATATATATTTATTTGTGTGACACACACACACACATACGCACATATGCACGCACATATTGAGGTATGTATGTATATATTATATATGTATACATACATCAATCATATATTTTCGTTATACATACATAGCTATCTATCAGTTATCTATCTATATACATACATACGCACGTATATATATATATATATATATATATATATATATATTTATATATATATATATATATATATTATATAAATCTTGTGTGTATGTACATGTCAGTGTGTATATATGTGTATATATATTATACATAGATGATGTATATACATGTGTGTGTGTGCATATGTGTGTGTGTGTTTGTGTGTGCGTAGTATGTATGTTCTGATATGTACGCGTGCACACACACACACAAATAAAGAGGGTTGTATTAATGTTCGCAAGGTATATATTAAGGGTTGGCTGAGCGAAGGTTTCGGCAATTTCATAACCGGTTATTAGCGCGAGGCGGTTTAATTGTGTTGCGTTAGAATATTAGTTACGTGTGAATAAACATAGGGGGGGATTTGTCATTAATATTAGGTCCTATCGGGGGGTGTTAAGCATTTCGGTGAAAGACGGAGTTTCTGTAAGAAAGACCGTTGCGAGTTGTATGTAAGTTTGTATGTATGTATGTATGTATGTATGTATGTATGGATGTATGTATGTATGTATGTATGTATGTATGTATATATATATATATATATATATATATATATATATATATATAT
>NC_068987.1:78454316-78457930 GCF_001194135.2 Octopus bimaculoides
ATATATATATATATATATAATATATATATAATATATATATATACATAATATATATATATATACATACATATATAAAAGTATATATATATATATATATATATATATTCATATATGTATATATGTATTTGTATATATGTATATAATATACGTATTTACGTTATGTGTGTATGTGATAAATATTATTACCATATCAATGGCAATACCATACAACATTGGAAGCAGAAACAGCTGTTAGATGGGATGCAGTCTATTTGTATTGAATTAATAAATAATAATAGATGTAAGTCAATTGTTGTTCAATATTTCTCTATTTTCTGTTTTCTGTAAATTACACAATATATATATATATATATATATATATATATTTATAAATTCGCCGTGTGTATTTTAATAGTGAGTAATTTGTGGTTTTAGAGCGATAGTTATGTTTATAGTAAGTGATTTTCTAATACACCTCTGAATTTGTTTCTATTTTTACCCGTAAAGGTATAAACTTGTTAACCACTTTATTATTATCATTATTATCATTAACAATAGCAATGATACCTATTTAATTTTATATTGTAGTGGTTCCCGTTATGTTGGTCTTTGAATGTTGCGGGGGTATTCAAATGAAAGAACTTACGCGGTGAAATGTGATGAATATTTCGGAAATAGATGTTTTGCATTACGTCTGGCAGACGAGCTTAAAGTATGTTTTTCATACAGAAAGCGAAAGCAATTGATCCCGGAATCTAAGTATTCCTTACTTCAGTAGTTCGTATAAGGCAAACCTCTTTCTGTTATATTTATTGCATTCGCCGTGTTTTTTTTTTAATATTGAGTAATTTCTGGTTTTAGAGCGATAGCTCTCTTTATAGTAAGTGGTATTCTAATACCCTTCTGAATTTTGTCTGTATTTTTACCTATAATGGTATAAACTTGCTAGCCACTTTATCATTATCATTATCATTATCATTATTATTAATGGTAAGGATACCTATTTAATTATATATATATATATATATATATATATATATCAGGACATATATACAGAAGTAAATGGTATGATTTTAGACGTTTTTATAATTATTTTTATAATTTTTGAAATTTTTATTATTATATTATAGCAATTTACATCCCAGACAGACCATCATGTTATGTCTGTGGATTTTTTATACCTTAAAATGTCAAAGAATTAGCACCTGCAACATGGGTATTGAAGCTATTTTGTCAAGATAAATGGAGATGTACTGGATGACGCAAGGAATAACATTTTTCTTCTTTGCTTTAAATAAGAAACGAAAATTTATGATTAGTTGCAGGCATTGTGACATATAAAGGCATATTTTGGTAGTATTAAACTGCGGCAGAAGAGTATAGTCTTGTCGATCATGTAGGTCAATAGTTCAGATTTTTACAAGTTCGAGCGCGAGTTACGTATGACTTTTTGCTTGTAGCAAATTGTATACCTTTAAATAAATGAGTTAAATGAAATGCCTCCAGCGGATTAATGCTGTAATACGTCTACTGAAAGTCAAAACGTTATTCATTTTTTTCGTTTTTCTTTCATTTGTCATATATTAATATTTTCATCAGATATAATAGCATATATCAAATGTTAGTAAATAAGGATGGAGTTTATTTGAGATAATAAATACTTCATTGAGATAACTTACGGGCGACATTAAAAATGAAAAGTATATGAACAAACATCATAGATCTCTAGAAATATTTTCAGTTGTTATTTGAAACAAAACTGGAAAAATTCTTTCTTAATTTTATGGCAGAAAAATATTAGTGAGTAAACGAATACCATAAATAACATAAACCGCACGTTCAGTTTACGATAGATTACAATAGCGACTGAACACTTTGTTTTTGGAATGCTGAAGAAGCAAAGAAATGAGAAATTTTAAACTATGTACTTTAAGCCTTGTGAAATATATATTAACTTTTGTTAATATTGTACCTCGGGTCTCATATATTACAGTTAACATTCAATATGCGCAAGCCTCCCATATCCTTCATGAGATTATTGACAAGAAAAAGTGAAGAGACTTTTAATCAGTGATAGAATTCCAGGATCGTTACCTAAACTGGGAATCTAAAAGCCAGTGCCCAACAAGATCTGAAAGTATTTAGCTGTCTATTAGAAGTTTCTGAATTCCACTGAACGCAAGGATTTATTTTCAAAAAAGTATTATCCCGAGTTTATCCAAAAATTTGGCGTATATTATTACATGCGAAGGTTGGCCAAATTGGCCGCTACATTTCGTAGAGAAATGAAGCGATGCTGCACCGAGACAGAAATACATTAGTAAAAAAAGAAAAAAAAAGCAACTTCTGAATTAAAATATAGATATTAGTACCAGTGACGTGGTTCAGTAACGGAAGTACAATGAATACACAAACAACGGCAGAAATGAAATGTGTTTAAATTGATGACTTTATTCTAGCTTCTGAAATAACATTTTTCACATTTTTCTTCTGACGCATGTATCTTTCCAATATTGATATCAAATTTTGACACAAGGCCAACAGTTTCGGTGCAGGAGATAAGTCAGTTTCATCAACTCCAGTGCTTAATAAGTACTTATTTTATCGACTCCGAAAACGTGAACGGTAATGTTGACCCTGGCAGAATTTGAAGTTCAGAATGTAAAGACGGACAATATGTCGTTAATTATTTTGTCCGACTTGCTAACGATTCTGCCAGCTCGGCGCCTTACTCTTCTAATAATGGTTCTGTCAAAGTTGTACGAAAGTTCCTTTGTTACTTCAATTAAAATTAGGTAAATATATTAAGTGAACCCCAAAATACTCAATTTGAGTGAAAATATGGTGGTCTTGAAGAGAGTTAATTAAACTAGTAAAAACATTTGACTGTTTTTGATATAAACAGTATTCTAAAGTTATCGAAAAAAATAATGATATTATTTTCGGATATTAGATATAAAGTATTTAAAGCACTTTAGAATTTTTATGTCACATGTGTGTATTTGCATATAACTATAATGTATGCACACACACATTCACGCACACAGACACACACACAAACAGAAACCCACACAAACACACACGCACGCACGCACACAGACACAGATGCATGAATTAGATATTTTAAGGAACATAGTGTACTGAACTCCTTCAAGAACCATATATTTTAAACCATAATCCAAGACACCAGACATGAAAGAGTGAAAACCTACAAACGATATAAATTGTTGTAGAGGGAAAATTTAGAAAACGGCACGTAATTAGATAAACATTTTAAATTAAAATAGAGTGAAAAGAAACTACTCACTGAACATTGTTCATTCAGTAAAAAGGTCACTCGTCTCATAGTAATAGAAAAATACTCAGTAAGAGCTTCTTTAGCAAGTTGCGTTTGCTATTTTGTATTATATTTCACATTGCTCATTTATAAAGACTTGTTTAGTATTGTTGAAATAGGAAGACACGTTGTTTACGTTATAAGAATTTTCCTACCTACCTACCGACCGACCTAACTACCAACATAAATACATGTGTGTGTGTGTGTTTGTGTATACATGTGTGCGTGCAATTATATATGTACACAAAGACGGTGAGCTGGCAGAAACGTTAGCACGCTGGGCGAAATGCTTAGCGGT
>NC_068987.1:78458416-78459703 GCF_001194135.2 Octopus bimaculoides
TATATATATATATATGTAAGTATGTATGTATACTTTTTATTTATCTATTGTTAACAATTTTTTTTAACCTATGGACCCCTTCGACTCCTATTTTACTTGGATAAATGTTCAGAACCATTTGATGTTTGAAAGATCCTGTTATACTTTCATAATTAAATATTAATAGGAATTGTATAAAGCAATTTTCAAAGTGCTGAGAAGATTTTATAAAAAAAACATTTGGAAGCGACGAATGTGTTGGGATTTTACAGACATGAAATTAAGTTTGGAAACTAGTATAGCGGTGAAAACAACAGAGAAAGATGGGGTATTTACCCTTAGAAGATAGAAAAATTTTGCCAACAGGCGGCTACGAAGAGTCGAACTCCGTACTCCTCCGATACCGACTGAATTATGTAACCCTTAAGCTAAACAGCCCCTGTCAATAGTTACCGTCGAGTCCATATAGCTGCCTGCTAGTAACTAAATACTCAGTTTTTCTCACTGCTATTTTCACAGTTACACTGCGTTTGAAATTTACTTTCTAGTCTTTAAAATAGTTAAAATGATATAGAAGGAAAACCAATTTACTGTACATAAAATTTCTTCGCCGTTCCAACGAACAAGCAACGAACATATATTGTGTGTTTGTGTTCAATAATGTTTACAACACTCGCTCTGCTTCTAATTCATATATGAATATATTCCTACATACGCATCGTGCAGACATGGATGGTTTTTACACCATTTTAGATATAGTCATAGACAGGCTATTCAATTTCGGTTCTAGCACGTGATGTTAATAAGCAACAATTATGGCGAAACATCGATATCCAGCGTTCCTGAACGGGACTTGGTGTGAGTTAAGTCTCGTCTTTCCATGACTAAAACTTTCACGTGTTATAAGAACCGGCGCTTTGGGACAATTATCTTCCTTCCGTCGAAGCGCAACCGACCCGAACAGCGAAAAGGCAAAACACATACATTGTGTATGTGTGTTCGACAATGTTTACAACATTATCTAATTCATATTTGCGCGTGTGTATCGTTGGCGATGTTATTCTTCCGTCTTCCCTTCCTTTGGACTTTCCTCTGTTACTGAAGAAGAGCACAGCTCGAAACGTTAAATCCTCTTTCCTTCCTTTCCTGAACGACTGATAATACAGTACTTGTACCACGTCCTCGCGTAATTTTCTTTTCTCGTGTGTTCTTCTTTGCTTGGATTCACTATATATACATATATGTATCTATGTATACATACGTACGTACATACATACATACATACATATATATATATATATATATATA
>NC_068987.1:78459854-78468153 GCF_001194135.2 Octopus bimaculoides
GCCTGAAGGTATTTCAACTTACATCTTTGCGTTGTGAGGCGGTCTTCTCATTTCCCTTTTCATTTCTTTCCTTCTTTGTTTGTTTGTTTGTTTGTTTCTTTCTTTCTTTCTGGTGAGATTGTTGCCATCAACGCTTCCTTTAAAAGTTTGTGACTGCAGGAAGCGTATGAACAGGGCAAGAATTTCAGGGACAGGAGGTAGTGAAAAGGGCGGGCCTGCAGTCGATGGGCATCAGAAAGGTGATAGGAGGAAAGCAGACGAGTATGCAGGGAACCCTTTAGTGAACGTGGAATTAATCTATGCAGGTTCATGGGGTAAGAGCTTTTATTGTAGCGGTAGAAATGGCAAAAAAATGAGTTAACGCAACTGTGGACCAGAGGCCGCAACGTTATTCTGAATGACTATATACCCATCGTGGATTCATAAGTATCGACTTATTTTACGTTTAAGTGTATCTAAACTGAAAACATATGCTTACATACATATGTGTTCTAAAATATTTATAATTGCTCGCTCTAAGATACGAAGAAAATACGCCTACGTACACTCATGCACTTGCAGGCACAAATTTGTATGTGCTGTGTGTATGTATGTAAAAGTGGGAACGAGTTGACAGAGGCACGAATATAATATATTGATATAATATATTGGTATATCTTCAGGTGCTTCAAGATTTTTAATTGATATTATAATACCTGTGAAGTGACTTGATATCAAGCTGAATATCTTCAACGAAGTAGCGTCTTTGGGCAATGTATTCAATTAATGAGTATGATATATATATATATATATATATAAATATATATATATATATATATATACATACACACACACATACATGTATTTATATGTATCTATGCATGTATCTATACCTGTGTGTAGATATATATATATGTATATATTCTTTCACACACATATAGAATGACGTATATGTAAATGCGCAAATATATATATACATATACATGTGTGTGCGTGTATATATGTATATATATGTGTGTATCTATGTATGTATTTTTCTGCACAAACCTCCCCACAGACAGGCACATACGCACTCACATACACAGACTCACACACACACACACAAACACACACACACACACACACACATATATATATATGTGTGTGTGTGTGTGTGTGTATGTGTGTGTGGTGAGGGGGTGTAATCTTGAAAAGATTCAGAAATTAACAAAGGAAATGCCAGCACCTAACTTATCAACCGTACCCTCACTTTAAATATTACTTCTTGGATAATTTGAGAATATTTTAAGTGTTTCCAAGTGTTTAGATATAAAAAGCACAACAAATTTTAAAGAAGAAAAATTAATTACTCTTTCAGTTTGCAAGTGTATTCATTCAACATATACACACTCACACCATATCATTCCCCCTTCGTTTCTCTCTCTCGTTTTCTCATTATATGTATATATGTGTATATATGTATATATGTATATACGTGCATATATGTGTATGCATATATGTATATATGTGTATATATATATATATATGCATGCATGCATATACAAATATATATATATATATATATGTATGTATGTGTGTGTGTGTGTGTGTGTGTGTGCGCGTGTGTATGTGTGTATGTATATATGCATGAAGCGTGCCGTTACGTATTTTGAAGCAGAGATTATAATGATGATTAAACGCTAATTATTCTCGTTTATCTCATAACTTATGGTTCAAATTACACACACACACACACACACACACACACACACACACACACGCACAAATAAGGAATGAATTGTTTTACTATTTTAAATTATATTAATTTAAACATATACGTAATGCAAATATAGACAGAATATAAGTCATAAAAATTTACGTTTTACAGTTTAAGAGAATTTGGGAAATTAATTTAATTTTAATAATTAATTTAGTACTCAATTAAGGCAAACTAATCACATAATTGCTTATATCTTAAGTCTTCTTCCGAAAAACTTAGCTGTTTACGAACTCGAGAGTTATAAGTACGAACCGCATCATAGATGAAAAACGTAGATGCTCACCATCTGCTGCTTAAGATTCATTGAAATCATCTTTGAAACTGTTGGCTATCTTGACCGTCCTCTATCAAGGCACCCACAAAAATATCATAAGTGCATGGTGTGAAATAGAGACATTTATCCTTTGTCGAAAAAGAGCAGGTCAATTATTGCTGTAGATATAGAATGACATTCCACATGAATATCTCGCAAAAGGAGTAGCTACCAATAGAATTTGATTAAAGCAGGTTAATGTTATGCGACATCTTCTCAGATACCCTGAACAGTGTTTTGGTTACTATCTTATCTCATGTGATTAAGACATTAAAATTAATTGCCATGGTAGCATATCACATGACAAATACACAGGGTGTTTGAGCTACTTTTTGACAACTTTCATGTCTTCTTTTTTCTGGAAGAGCATGATGTATTGGTGACCAGTCAACGGTGTTGGAGAACATAAAAATTAAAGTTATAGTTGAGAAACACTTAGTTGGTATGGAGGACTGAGAGCCATCGGATACTGGAGAAAGTTAGCTTTATCATGCTGATTCGTGCTGGGGATTAAAATGATGACATCATGACTGCTGCTCAATGTTCTTTGAATACCGTAAAGTTTATAGGACGTGACATGGACAGCTGCAAAGGAGACTACGAAGCAGCGGCCAGCAGGAAAAGACGCATTAGGTGTTCTGACTGCGTCCGCACGTCTCGTTTCGTACCTACACATCTGAATAATGCCTTTGGCTTAATTTCGATGGTTATGTGAAGCTATTAGAGACTGTGGACAATCTCCGACTAGAGAGGGTTGCTGTTGCAAGGCTATATGTGTGTTAGCAGGATTTGGCGCCCCGCCATACCTCTGGAAAGTGGAAGATGTGTCTGTCAGAGAATTTCTGCGACTTCACCAGCCCCAATTTATGACCTCCGAATCCCACCTTCATTGTAATACCATGGGTTAGTATGTGTGGCACGCGGTTGAGAAAGACACCATCCGCTCTGCATACAACACTAAGGTCGAGTTGATGGCCAAGATCAAAGAAGTGTTCCAAGATCTTCTCCAGGACAGTGAGGGACGCATGCGCTAGGTACCGGAAAGAAGCAGTGAACGGCTATTTTGAGTAAATTGTTATCTCCCAGTCATAGGCTAGATGATAATGTTTGATTTTTTAAAATATCCTTTTGGTATTTGGAATGGATATTATGTTTCCGTTTCCTTGTATGGAAACTGTTAAAAACTTAACCCGAATGCCCTCCCTTAATTTGATTCTTCAAGGGTTAATGCGATTTGAAAATTGTTATATTCCACTCATTCAGCAATAGATGTTGAGCTTTAAGGATGTGATGATGCAATGCATAATAGAAAAACGAGAAAAACCGATAATTTTTCAGTCAACATGTTGGAAAAGGAAGATAAATTGGTTCCACCTGTTCCCCAAACGGAGAGGTTAGTGATGTATATAATTTCCTATTACTACAAGAATATATTTATAAGTGACCGAACAATTCCATGCTATCTAATCTCTTCATCGTTCTGGAATGAAAGAAGAATACTGTATTTTGTAATTGTCCATAGCAGAAAGTTATAACACATTTATGTTAAGACCTCTTTGCATAACATTAATAATTGGTTGAGTTTGGCTTACAATCACCTGCGGGCAACATAGTAAATGAAAGTGACTAATTAAATTGCTATCCTTAAAATATGGAATTTGGATACAATTCAAAATTATCTATACATTGTTAATCGATTTTCGTCTGAGTCGCAATGAGAAATTTACCGGAAGTCATCTTCCATGATAATTAAAAACACCCAAGAGAAACATTTTTTAAGGCGCTGACATTATCATAGAAATCACATTTTAGTTATCTATATATTATTCATTTACATTGTTCTTACTTATGTAAAGTAATTTATCTTACATTGTGTAGTCGGTTATCAACGAGGTTACGACTTTACTGTGTAAATAGATTACTCTCGTCCTAAAGACACTGAACAAGTATCCCATATTTTTATATATTTTAAACTTCCTTGTCCCATAAATCCTCCCCATTTTTAATAAGATGGAATGCAAAACAAAGAATACTTTCTTGTTATTTCTAACTGGTCGAGAGTTTCCCGTGTTTTTTCTGGACAATGCCAGTATGAAAGAGACAGTAAGTATTCTGAATTTTAAACTGCCTTTCTGTTGCATTTACATTCCAAAGCTTAATAGTCGTGAAGGCGCGTGGCTTAGTGGTTAAGGCATTCGGTTCACGATTGTAAGGTCGTGAGTTCAATTCCCAGCGACGCGTTGTGTCTTTGAGCAAGACACTTTATTTCATGTTGCTCCAGTCCACTCAGCTGGCAAAAATGAGTAGTACCTGTATTTCAAAAGGCTGGCCTTGTCACACTCTGTATCACGCTGAAACTCCCTGAGAACTACGTTAGGGGTACACGTGTCTGTGGATTGCTCAGTCACTTGCACGTAAATTTCACGAGCAAGCTGTGCCGTTGATCGTATCAGCTGGGACCCTCGTCGTCGTAACCGACGTAGTGCTCCTAATGGTCGTAATACAACAAGAATCATATTAATGGCCCATATAATAAGCATCAGTAGCTCTCGGTCCTGAAGTCACTGTGCAACACCTGTCCAGTGATAGTTTTTTCAACCATATGTATGTGTTTATGTATTGTATATGTGTCTGCGTGTCTGTTGAGTGTTGATCAAAGAAGCCTATAAGTAAATTTTTCCTACCATAGCAATTTCGTTTTTTTTAGGAGGTTCCAAGAACTGCATTATTTCATGCGCCTTTTATTTAAAGAAAATACTATCAAAATTGAAGAAAATCTGGCCGTTATTTCTAGCAGATAGGATAACTATATTGAATAACTTTAAGTAAAGCAAATTCAATCGGCTCCATTGCTTATTCCCTCCGCTCACAAATATAAATAAAGACACAGACAGACAGGCAGACAAAGAGTACGAATGGAAAAAGAATATGTGCTGCAATGTGATTAATAATATAGACAGACATAATCGAATAAAATAGCATTTAATTCAACTGTCTGCAGCGTTTAACTCACTGTTAATAATACGAATATATCAAATTTTATAATGAAGATGAATATGAAACAAATAAGTGCGGAAAAAAAAATCATTTCTATGGAAGGAAATAAATGCTACTTAATATATGCATATACGCGCATGCATACGCGCACCCGCCTCTATATATACATAGATGTATATATGAATATTTGGTATACTTATCCATCCATCCATCCATCCATCCATCTATCTATCTATCTATCTATCTATCTATCTATCTATCTATCTATCTATCTCCCTATACACATATTTATATATATGGACACAAGCACACGTAGACTCACACATCTACACACATCTGCACACACATCTACACACATCTACACACTCACACATCTACACACACATATATACATACGTATACACACACATATATTTATATATATATGTATATACATATATATATATATATATATATATACGCACACACATGTAGGTATACACATAGGACACAAACGCGAGACTATATAGACATACACTATTACATCTATACTTTCAAAATTTAAATTTATATATACAATCGAAATGGTGATTTATGTTGTGTGTGAAAATAGTTCAAATTAAGAAAAAAAGGCATGTTTTGAATAATATTAATAACAATTAATAACATTCAAGAAAGTACGGTATAGAGAAAGAAAATGCCTAAGGGATTCTACACAGTGTTTGAATCTTTCTCAGAAATGTTCTTATATGAAATCTCTAAACGTCTGCATCAAAAACTTTGTATAGAGGGAAATTCTTAGGTCAAATTACAGGAACATTGAAATTAACCTCCCATCACGATATATCTTGTTTAAGGCAATTTTACGGCCTGAAGTTAACGAAAGATCTTCATATATAATAGATTTTCCACTTGTCTTATGCAAGTTATTATATCGCTATAACCAAGAAAAAATGGCGTTGAAATACGCTGCAGACTGAAACTACTTTCCTACAGCACTGTTTGATGGCTGTTCGGTTCAAAGCGATAGAGCAATTATCGTTGTTTCTCTGCTCTCTTAACGCTTCCTGTGCGCTGTCATTAGTTTTTCATAAGAAATCCTACTTTGTCCGATATCTGTCCCTGTTATTTTAATAGTGCACAGATCACAAGAAATGACGTCAAAACTACCGTTGAAACCGTATCAATTTACGTAGCAGAATCCAAAACACTACTTTCATCCAATTTTTTTCCCATTAACTTTTCTATCGAAATTTAATTTGAGGATTCATCTTCTGATGAGAAGTAATACACGGCTCTTACAGAAAAAAGGGGGTAATTTACTTAAATACGATATTTGTTTTGGACCTCTATTTCAATGCCACTAATGCAGTTGTGACCAAGGTGATATTATGAAACATACGCTATACAAATGTGGATGTACAATCGGAAAACGTTTAGAGGCACTTAAAATAATGCAGAGTTATTAGTACTGAACGCACAGCAGTACACCTTCCTTGCTCTTATATCTTCGTGTATAATTATGTTTTTCTTACTCCATTGAAGAGGTTTTGTTAAAAGATTAATGTCTACTCTCTCATATCATTGCAGATAACACCACGCTACTGACGTATTTTTGTAAGAATATTTGTATTCACATGACCCTATCTCCAAGGCATATGAAACAAACGAAACAAATCACTGGTTCAAACATGGTAGCTGATCAAAAATATCTTCCCGAATCCGTGCTACATGTATATCTACTATTGGAATGTCGATATGCTCTTCAGTACCTAGCCTCGAATAATCGTTAAAACGTTCTGTCTTGTGCATTCAGAAACGTCCAGAAATGCTATCCACATAAAGAAAGGGAAGATATACATAGATATATTATATACTTGGTAAATTGATGCTAGATAGTCGGCTGAGAGATAACAGTCCTTCAGATTTCTCAATACAATTTATTTAAGCAACAGAGTGATGCCTCAAAGTCACTCAGCCTGCTATGTGTAAAAACAAAAGCTCCTTTAAAACACATCCTATCTTATTTATGCATTAAAACAGGAGAAATTAAATAATATAATTACAGGTGCTTCCCAAACCTCATAATGGTTAATATCGGATCGTCTTTTTTTGTACGTGTATTCAACCAGTGCTAACCTAGGGTTATCTTTATTTTGTATTTTGTATTTGTTCCGCTATCTGGACTGCAGCCATGCTGGGACATCACCATTAAGGGTTTATTCGAATAAATCACTTCCAGCACTTATTTTTTTAAATGAAGTTTGCTACTTATTCTACCGGTCTCTTTCAAAGAACTGCTAAGTTACAAGGACGTAAACAAATCAACACCGGTTGTCATGCGGTAGTGGTGATACAAACACACAACAACGCACATGTATATATACGTACGTATGTCTGTGCGTGCGCACACTAAATTAAAAATATATTATCCAAAGTGTACTTTTGGTATGTCCTTACTAGTGTACCAGCAGGGTACGTTCATCACTTATGGCTACCTGGAGTCATCCACCGTAAATGTACATTCGTCGCTGGATCAACGTTAGGAATTCCTCGGTACATGGCAGTGAATCAGTAGAAGTGAAAGAGTGGCTAGCTTGCTGTATTTACGAAATTTTACATTGAGATCAAGTCCAACTATGATCAGCTTTACCTCTCATCCTACTATAGTCGGTAATATAAAGTATCAGTTAAATGGTACTTTATTTTATCGACCAGGCTAATATAACCAAATGATAATGGTAGTAAGTACATGTTAGTTGCTTTTGCACGCTTCTAAATTCTTCTGATTTATACAATTCCAACATTTCAAACAAACGTTCACAGACAAGACCTAGCATGCGTGTCTTAACTAGAATAACTAAAGTAATTTCCAATCCGTTTTTGTTTTTCAGCTATAGTATGCCCAGGATAAAATTTATCCAATATTTACTTCTGTTTCTTTTAAATGATAATGAAGATTGAAGGAGATTTGACTGTAATTTCTTGCAGATCGCCTGGTCATGTTAAAGCTTCCTTGTTAGTCCAACCAAATAATTGCCTGATGATCAGCCTGTTATATTTTTAGTGTAAAGGGAACAGGAAACTATGGAAGTCAAGTCTCCACTCAGAAGCTAACTTTGAAAGCAATATTGAATTGTACAAAGTAAGAATTGAAACTGCGTCATCAAAAATATCATTTCTGCTATGTACCCCACAATGCGAAACTGGAAATCTATAAAAGTATAATACACACTATATTTACAATTAAAACGTTGTATATATATATATAT
>NC_068987.1:78468989-78469599 GCF_001194135.2 Octopus bimaculoides
GGCAAAATTGAGTAGCGCTGCGATGTACTGGCGTCCCGTCCAGCTGAGGAACAGATACGCCATTGAAACCAGGCCCATGAGCCTGGTTAGGCTTTAAAAGGGCACATTTTAAAAAATATTTATATATATAAAATGCTTGAGAAAAAGATTATAATTTCTCTGAAAAATAGTTCCGATATATTTTGGTTTTAAGGCTTGTATTCTTAGTAATTTTATTGCCATTGTTGTCGTTGAACAATGATGACGATAACGATGATGATGATGCGAACAGTAGCGATGACGGAGGTGGTCGTTGTGGCTGTGGTAGTTGTGTTGGCTCGGATGTTGGTGGAGATGGGGAAATGGCTGTCGTCGTTGCCGTGTCTGTAGCGTCGCTTATTGCAATAATCTTATTATGCTTACTAATTCTGTTGATGCTATTAAACGTAATTATGCATCTCAATTCTCGGAGAGCCTGGAAATACATTCCTCCAGAATTATTTTTCCAAAACTCTCTCCCTCTTTTCTTTCTTTCTTTCTTTCTTTCTTTTTTCTTTCTTTCTTTCTTTTTTCTTTCTTTCTCTCATATATATGTGTGTGTGTGTATATATGTATATAAACATGTATATAT
>NC_068987.1:78470097-78472026 GCF_001194135.2 Octopus bimaculoides
ATATATATATATGCATATATGTGCATATATATGTATATGTATGTGTATATGCATTTATACCTCAGTCTCTCACTTTAAGAATTTGATTACGATAACTATAAACAACAAAAGTAAAATAATAAAAATGGGAATTTCTAAAGATAAATTGGATCTTATTTATATTAATTCAAGTAGTTAAAACAAATCAATATTCATTTGGTTATATCTGAAAGCAATCAAGTTCAGATGCTGTCCAGCCTGAGGCAATGGCTCAACTTTTCGCCGATCGATAATCTTCGGTAACATATCTGTCAATCAATTCGATTCTTCGAACATTTCTCTTCGTTGTGAATGATATCTTTATATGCGTAACGAAAGTAAAATAAGGAAATCTGTACGGCGATTAAAAATATTCTGAAGTAGCAAATCGATTTTTGATTATCGTGGGAGAAAAAAAAAACATGAGTAGTGATAACATCGAATCGCGATAACTAACCGAGGATATGATTAAATTGAAATCATATCAAGTTAAGTTATCAAATTGGGTTTGTATCAGGCCGAGATGATTTCGAATTAAGATAAAGTTACGTGAAAAAATATAAAAAAATGCAGGAAAATCTTCGATTCATACTATTATAGCGTCTGCAGTAAAATGTTGGAATGTAAAGAAAACAAGCGATATCTGTAGTTCAGCAATATAAATTATGTGGTTTCTTTTTCTTGGGCATAAAATTGTAGCGTTTCAGTGAATCCTGTTATGGTAAAATGAAGCATTATGCTTGAGACATAAAATTGAAATCTTGCAAACGCTTAGTTACACGCAGAACTATTCGATGCTTTCATCCTTCCTTGTGTTATACAACGGTGACTTGAAAGCAATATACTTAACTTTATATAGAATTGGAAATGTACTCCTATTATATACAACGGATGATCCTTGCCTACAAATGATAGATGATATCTCTGTCTCTCTGTCTCTCTCTCTCTCTCTCTCTCATACACATATGCACAAGCGCGCGCACACATATATATTCTTTTATTCTTTTACTTGTTTCAGTCATTTGCCGGCGTCCATGCTGGAGTACTGCCTTAAGGGGATTTTACTGGAAGAAACCGACTCCAGAACTTTGTGGGCCTAGTCCTTATTCTATCGATCACGTTTTCCGAACTAAGTTACAGGGGTGTAAACACACCAACATCCGTTGTAAGCGATGGTGGGGTCAAACATATACGACGGGATTCTTTCAGTTTCTGTCAACAAAATTCACTCACAAGTCTTTGGACGGCCTGAGGCTACAGTAAAAGAAACTTGCCCTACGTGCCAGGCATTGGGACAGAACACGGAACCATATGGTTGAGAAGTAAGCTTCTTACCACACAGCCACACCTGCATCTGTGTATATACACACACACACACGCAAAAACACACACGCACACACACATACACACACACACACCAGACACACGCACATACAATATGAGTGTATATCGAAAGAGAAAACTGGAAAATATTTGGTAAAATTTTATTTATTCCCCATTACAAATGTTTCATAATGTAATAGGGAATACGTAAGTATACATATAGAAAAAACATGTGAGACACTATGAGTAATTACTCTGCAAAAGTTGTTTGCCAGAATTTTACAGTATTCTGCAGTATTTACGTCTCTTTTATAAAATATAACATATATTATTTTAGAGTACTGGAATATGAATAGAGTGAGGGAGACAACTGTGAGATGTTCAGAGGGTTGTACATGAATGTTTTAGATGACTCTAGCCACAATCATCCAAAAAGAACAAAAAAACCCTTAGTGTCCGGAGTTCACAGTTGAAATACTTGTTTAAGGAGAAAACTTTGTCTAATTTAAGTTTCATTGCTACAGATTACTTTCACATTATCGGATGTTTTTTTGAAAAAGTAGGGAATATATTGAAAATTCTTAAATG
>NC_068987.1:78472036-78472665 GCF_001194135.2 Octopus bimaculoides
ACACACACACACACACACACACACACACACACACACACACACACACACACACACACACACACATGCATACATGCATACATACATACAAACAGAAATACCCTGTTGTTGATCTTGAAATTCCAATGAAGGAACCTTGGATCTGGGTTAGAAACCGGTCTCTTTCTGTTTGAAATAAACTGAATAATTACATACATACATATTTGCACATATACATAAATACATACATACAAACAAAAATGTACTCTTGTTGTTGAATTTCCAATGAAAGAGTCGGGGATCTGGATTAGAAACCGGCAAGTATTTGGCAAGCAATCTTGAAATAAAACAGAATAATGACACACAGTCTGCCATACCGGCCATGATGAAATACCACAAGGCATAGAAAATACGTATTCGCCTTTATATATTTGATCCATTATATTGAACACTCCATATTTCATCTATTCAATAAGACATATTCCATATATTCAATAAGACATTCAATACTTTATTTCATTGTACCATCCATTTTTATTTTATATTATATATTGTATATTCCATATTCTATATCCCACATTGGTTTTGCAGGAATATAAATAAAGCATAAAAAACAGACAGTGTTGGAACTCTTTTAAACAAAATAATATATT
>NC_068987.1:78476203-78478031 GCF_001194135.2 Octopus bimaculoides
ATATATATATATATGTATGTATGTGTGTGTGTGTGTGTGTGTGTGTGTGTGTGTGTGTGTGTGTATGTATGTATATATGTATGTATGTATACACGGTGAGCTTCCACACAATTTCTGCTCAGTTGCTGATCGACCTGGAATTATAGTAGAAGATATTTGACAAATTGACGCACAAGAGGATTGAAGCTGAAACCCCATGGTTGCCAACTGTGTCTCTTAACCTCACAGTCATGGCTGTGACTGTGATATTATATACAAAAAGTGTGATTGAAGCAATTCTGCAACAACTGGTCACACTTCCCTCCTTGTGACTTATACAATGTTGTAGATGGAGATACAATACAATAAAATTCCAATTCCCCCAACCTTCTTTATAAGAATATAATATCTCTGGAATTTTCTCCCAAATTTAAGGTTTTCTTCTGTAATCAACAATGTGCATCTCTTTAAGAAGAACATTAACCAATGCGACCTAACTGTATAATAAACGAAAACAAGAGCACTCAGAGAGCGCAAACCTTCGCCAAGGCAATACCAACGTCGTCTCAATGATTAGGCAGAGATGATTTCCAAAATGAGAATATCTGAAATAAGCTCGACTGCTCTCACCAACGAGAATACTACAAATGAACCCGATCGCTCTCAAAAATTAAGTAAAAAAAACTGGATCAACAATCCAGAATCCTTGTCTGGTACCGGGTCGATACCAAAATCTAATCAGATAGTGCCAATAACGAGGCCGAACATCACTGAAAGTTTCATCCAAATCCATCCGGCGGTTCTTGAGATAACTTGTCCACGGACAAACAAACAAACAAATGCGACTGAAAACAATACCTCCGCTTTCACTAAGGTGGAGGTAATAATACTAAACATGCATTGACTTTGACTAAAATCTACATATATATATATATAAAATATATTGCGCTCGCCTGACCTGTCAGAAATATTAGGCAAATTTCTCTGAAGCCTATTTCTCTGCTTCATAGCCTTCGCTATCCCAAAAGACGGTGATACATTCTTTTATTGTTTTATTCTTTTGTTGTTTCTCTCATTTGACTTCGGCCGTGCTGGAGCGCCGTCTTGAAGGTTTTGCTTTGTCGAACAAATCGACTGCGGAACTTATTTTTAATCCTAGTACTTATTTACCGAACCACCGGTTGTCAAGCGGTGATGGGGATGACAAGCACAGACACAAAGACACGCACACACACACACACATCCACTCACATGGTTCCCAAGTCTATAGTAGAATACATTTTCCTAAGGTGCTACGCAGTGGGACTGAACCGTGAACCATGTGGTTGAGAAGCAAGCATCTTACTACACAGCCACGCCTCTTCTACGTATTTCAGTCATTCAACTGCAGCTATGCTGGGATGCCACCTTGAAGGGTTCAAGAAAACGACCCAGGGATTTAATTGTTTTAAAGTCCGATAATATTTTATCGATCTCTTGCTGAGCCGCTAGTTATGGTAGTATAAACAGATCATTACGAAGTGACAAGCAGTAGGGTGAAACACAAACAGAAACAAAGCGACCTACACATATATGTATGTGCGTATATGTGTATGTGTATGTGCGTGTGTGTGTGCAACAGCTTCCGTACAGTCTACCACGACCATTTCCACTCACAAGGCATGGTTGAGACGGGGCTATGGTAAGAGACTCTTGCCCAAGTTGCCATAGTATGGGACTGGGTATGAAACCACGTGGTCCTAAATCGAGGTTCTTAATCCCTCATGTATGTCTGTATATATGTATGTATGTGCATATGTATGTATATATGTAAACATGTTTATATATATATATATATATATATATATAT
>NC_068987.1:78478087-78478893 GCF_001194135.2 Octopus bimaculoides
ATGTGTATATGTATGTATATATGTTTATTATATGTATGTATATATATATGTATGTATATATATATGCATATATGTATGTATATATATGTATGTATATATGTGTATATGTATGTATATATGTTTATTATATGTATGTATATATATATGTATGTATATATGTATATATGAATGTATATACGAATGTACATGTGAGTGTGTGTGTTTGTGTGTGAGAGAGAGAGAGAGAGAGAGAGAGAGAGAGAGAGAGAGAGAGAGAGAGAGAGAAAGAGAGAGTGGGGGGAAAGAGAGAATGATTTAGTCACTGAGGGATGAGAGAGTGAATAATAGATTGTGTGATTGGACGAGAGAAAATTAGAGATGTGTGTGTTTTGGAGAAGTAATTTTCGAGAAATGATTTTCCAGACAGTCTGAAAACTGAAATATATAATTACATTTAATAACATCAATAGTATTAGTAAATATAATAACATTAAAACTATAATAATTACCACCACAAGCACCATCCCGTTACCTTCACCAGCACAACCTATATCAAAATTAATATCAATTGAAACAACAAATTAATCAACACATCAACAGCAAAGGCCATTGGCGCAGACACTTCCTCCAGACCAAACCATAAAAAAAGAAAAGAATCAATTTCTTTCCTTTATTCTCACTTCAGAGTTTAATTCAGAATAATGCGATTCATTGATTTAGGACTTGACATATGATGCAAAGTTTTGGAAAATACAAAATCGCTCTCGATAATTAGAGAAAGCAGACCAATTATACACGCATATAGCATATACAGATATATACATACA
>NC_068987.1:78479562-78487014 GCF_001194135.2 Octopus bimaculoides
ATATATATATATATATATATATATACATATATATACATATATATATATATATGTTTCGTGGCAATTGAGTTGTTTTGACTCTTATTTCTAGCAATACTGGTGCTGATTAATGGCCTTTGTCTCTTACTGACCACTATCTTTCTGCCTTTAGGTTGCAAAATTGCGAATAATATCATATAAATGTGTGTGTGTAAGTATGTTTGTACGTATCTTTGTATATAAATAGTTTACTTTTCCGTTAACATAAGACCAATTATTTCTCTCTCACCATCAGGTGAGAGAGAAATATTTTTTTAACGTACACTGTATATAGTTATGAGCTACTAACAGTTTCATACTTTGAAAACATGATATTAGCAAGTTTTAAAATAAGCCATCTCAGGTTGATCCCTGGGCTCTGGGCACATGACCTATATAAGTTACAAATGAGGGCAATAGAACAAGAGAAATCCCGAGGAAGAGACGAGATGAAGGTGGGTTCAAAAAGTGGAATGGTGGGAAACAAGGGAAAAAGAAAGAAGGAAAGAAAGATCACATAAATAAAAAATTATATTCTCTTTGTTATCTTCACTTTGAGTCGTAAGGCTAGGTGTTATAGAATCAATTGATGTGGTCTAATGTCTGCGATACACCTGCTCAATCTGGAGAGGTTGGTGTTCTCCAATTTCCCAAAAGAAACGTGTCCACATGTTTGTATTTGCTGTAAATTTCTGATCTGGTACTCAACAATACTGTGGAATTCTTAGATCTAAAGATTTGTAAAAGTTTGTAAAACCATTATTAATCAGAAGGAAAAGGCAGGGAGCTGGCAGAACCGTTAACTCACACGATAAAATGCTTAGCAGTATTTCGTCCGCCATGACGTTCTGAGTTCAAATTCCACCGAAGTCGACTTTACCTTTGAGGATCAATAGAATAAGTACCAGTAAGTACAGGGGTCGATGCGATCGACGTCACCCTCCCACAAAATCTGTTAATCCTGTGCTTAATTTGAACGTGCGCATTCCGATACATCAGGCCTTTTGCTGGGGTCTGTTTAATGATATTAACAATTGGGTCATTTTAATTTTTATTTCATTTTTTAACTTTTACTGCTTAATCTGACGTCAGCCTGATCGAGCAAGAAAATATTCTTTTCTACTTTAGGCACAAGGCCCAAAATTTTTTGGGGAGGTGGTCAGTCATTTAGATCGACCCCAGTACACAAAGAGTACTTGATTTGTCGAACGCGAAAGGATGAAAGGCAAAGTTGACCTCAGCGGAATTTGAACTCAGAAGGTAAAGACTGACGAAATACAGCTAAGCATTTCGCCCGGCATGCTAACGTTTCTTATTTCTTTACTGTCCACAAGGGGCTACACACAGAGGGGAAAACAAGGAGAGACAAGGAAATTAAGTCGATTATACCGACCCCAGTGCGTAACTGGTACTTATTTAATCGACCCCGAAAGGATGAAGGGCAAAGTTGACCTCGTCGGAATTTGAACTTAGAACGTAGCAGCAGACGAAATACCGCTAAGCATTTCACCTAGCGTGCTAACGTTTCTTATTTCTTTATTGCTCACAAGGGGCTAAATATAGAAGGGACAAACAAGGACAGACAAAGGGATTAAGTCGGTTACATCGACCCCAGTGCGTGACTGGTACTTAATTTATCTACTCCGAAAAGATGAAAGGCAAAGTCAACCTCGGCGGAATTAGAACTCAGAATGTAACAGTAGACGAAATACCGCTAAGCATTTCACCCGGTGCGCTAACGTTTCTGCCAGCTCGTCGCCTTGTTGGTAAGAATATTGTATAAGCATACATTAAAAAGTGTGACTGAGCAGAGGACAATAGGGAATACTTTTGGCTTATGTTTTATTTTTCATTAATTTATTTACTTTCTTAAGTGAAATTAGCAATTAGCGAATAAAGTCGAACACCTTATTAATATGAGGGATAAATATGATACATAGCAGGAAATAATATTTTTTGCCAATCCTTTGTTTTTGTATATATTATTACAGTGCAACGAATGGAGCCAAACTCCCTACTGATATTCATTAAAACTGGGCGATATTAGAGTTCGTTGTTGCTATTGGATATGTAATCCATTTGGTTTCTGTTAGAAATGCAATGATTGGATGCATTATGCTGAATACATGCTGTAAGCCGTCAATATGAGGGTTGTTGATTCACATCTGACTCTTTCTTAGAATTCTTTTGGTTTGTGCATGATATTATGAAGTGTTTCCTATTTAGATGCTCAATGTTTTATTAGGCTTTAAAATTATTACCATCGTTTCCATTTTCCAGATTTTGGATATTCGGAAGTGTTAGCATGAGATGTTAAAATGGCGTGTGTAATAATTCCCTTGGGCATTAACTGTATATTTATGGTCGTATCAGTCCTCGGGGCGTCTCTTGTGACTGGAAGGAAGGAAGGAATAGGTCAATCCCCCCCCCCTAGGTGTCGCGATTGGTGCCTCCTGTTGCATAGAATCTCGCTCTCTCATTCCCTCTCTGTCTCTCTCTCTCTATCTCAATAGATAGAGAAATGCACTATATATGTGTGAGTGTATGTATAAGCAACAAATGCATGCGTATATACACGCGTGCACGCAGTGCATACTGATACACAGATACATAAATCTCAAAGTAACTTGGGTAGTGATATTGTTAATAGAAAAAGATCTAACCGACATATAACGAACGTTCATCCAGTTTGCTTGCTAAAGCTTAATACAAAATTAAGCAGTGACATTATATAAAGCTTACCACCATAGATTTTTACAGAAGTACAGAAAATATGTGAAGGCATAATAATGCTTGTGACATTTGATAAAATGCAAAAAAGGTTCATGAATTTTTCATAATTAATAATAAACTCTAGACATAATGACTACAACACAATATTGGCTGCTAACAAAACCTGGAGAATATTTCTCCAAGAAATGTATCTAGTATTAATTTTATTATTGATCTGGAGAACTGTTTCGGATTGAAATATCGACAAAAATATAATAAAAGAATTAAATTAAAGGCAGGGTTTGCACTGTATTAATGACTTGCCGGTGTCTTTCGATGGAAAAGTACCAGGAACCGCAGCTGCACTACCTATAAATCAGATTCTTGTAGAAAAAAGTCACGTAGGATATAATATTCGCTGCATGTAAAAAAAGGAATTTCAATTTAAAGAGATGTGGCAGGCAGTGTGACGCTTGCTATTTTGTTATCTTTTATTTGTTCCAGTCATTAAACTGATTATGGTGAAGACGGTGGCAATGAAAAAGATATACACCTAAATAACCAAGCAACCAACCGCACATGTACACACACACACATGCACACACATGAAAGGATTCCGCACAGTTTCCGTCAACAAAATCCCCTCACAAAACATTGGTCAGCCCGAGGCTATTGCAGAAGACACTTCTCAATGTCGCTCAGTGAGACTGAACCCCAAAACATGGTTGCAAAGTGAGTTTTTAACCCTAAGATCTTTAACATGAGATGTGAAAAAGGCGAGTGTGATAATTCCCTCGGGTGTTAAGTGTATATTTATTGTCGTGTCAGTCCTCAAGGTGTTTTTTGTGTCTGGTGGGAAGGAAGGAAGGAAGGAATAGGTCTATTTAATAGAAGGAATGAAGGTGCATTAACTTAACATTTGTCTTTCCCCCTATAATAATTTTGAGAAAAATTATGTTTAGATGCTCTTACAAAACATCTTAAACTTAGTGACGTTTTGACAACTTTGTGGTTTATTATCTTTACATGATTATTATAGTTTTAAAAGCTTTGTTTAAGAATGAAGATTAGTGCTCTCATGACCTTTTTGATGGTGTTTCGTAACTGGAATGAAACGTGATAAATATATTCGGTGTTGAGACTGAAGATCTGTTCTCAATATATATATATATATGGTGGTTGTCTACTCCTTAAACAGAGTTTGACCACCTCCTGCACCTACACCTTAGCCCTTTCATGGCGTCTGATGTGGCTTTTTAAACCAGACAGTGCTCTGAATACATATATAAAACAATGTGGTTTACGCTAAAAAACTCAAAGAACGTAGTCATGTGTTAAGGCGAGAAGTAGAATAAGTGTGCCATTCAGATTAAGGACTGATTCTTCTCCGAGCCTCGGTGCAGATTCCTCTATAAAATATTCACTTACAAGAAGCTATGGGGTCTCCTGGACAGGATAGAAGTTACTTTGTGTATTGTGTAGTAGGATTTACCTCTACACTATATAGTTGTGGAGCGAACTTATCTGCTTTACCTTGTGCCTGCTCATCTTTTGCTTGAATGATTTTTTTTGCTGTTTTCGCAATACAATTCAGATGATTTGTAGATATGTTTATTATATAACGAAATATCTTTCTGTTTACTTTTGTACAATTAAGCTATTGGAATGTGAGAATACTGGAGCGCCACCTTTGAGAGGTTTAATTGATGATATCAAGCCTGCAAATTATTCTCTTCTCTTGCTAAAGCGCTAAATTATGGGGTTGTTAAACATCCATTTTAGCAAACGCAAATACACAGACATATATCTATGTATTTATAAATGTATGTATGTATGTATCTATCTATCCTTCTATCTACTCACACACACGCGTACGCACACATACACAGACGCGTACGCACACATACACACACGCGTACGCACACACACACACACACACACACACACACACATTATTGGATTTGCACAGTCGTTAGATTTTCGGACAAATTATTTTTGTTCCAAGTTAGAACCCTAAAATCTCATAAAGGTCAGCCTTCTGATTCATATCTTCTGAGTTCGGTAAAAGAGATTATCATTTAAGTCCATCTCTTTGCCAAATTTGTGGCATTCTGTGTAAAAGAAGTTATTATTATAATTGTTATATAGTTTATAGTTGATAATATTTTTTAACTCAATGTTAGACCGGATCGAACTTATATATGTAGCCAAAGGAATGCCAGCCATTTTCTAGGTGTACCAATGATCCCATTATCTAATATAGCATATTTTTCTGAACATATGGTGTTTCTTTGAGGGAGATTCGCTGCTATTACAAATAGATTGTGTAACCATATATATACTTTTTTTGGCTCGATTAATAATTTTGAAGAAAAAGTTAAATTTTAATTTCATTTCTGCAACCGGAGTCTTTTTATAGCTACAGGTCGTTACTTTCGTAAGACCTGACAAGTACCAACATTTATCATTGATTTAATATATTTAACATGTCCAGAATAGTAAACTGGAAAAGGGAATACTATACAGAAGGATTTTCTAATATTGATGCATCTCACGTGGATATAAGTTAGTCACGAAACTCTAAAATTCCCAAGATACTTTGACAGGGAACTAATCTGTTCGATTTTGTCAGAAACTACGTTTATAGTTACAGAATTCAAAAGTGGCATTAAGATAGATACGTGTTTCGCTGATGCTGTTGAACAGAGGCTACACAAAAAGAAAAAAAGACGATGAAGAAAAAATAACAAAACAAACTAAGCACCAATTGAATACAAAACGATGCTAAAATAGAGGTGTTAGCGAGAAGGCGGTAGGTAAGGGTGTGATACAAATGTGGAAAAATACATATATATATATAAATAGGAAAATAAAAAACAGCAGGAGTGGAATAGTGAAAGTGAATAAAAAGAGATAGAGGCGTGGAAATGACATAGAGAAAAAGAGAAACAGAGGAAGACGAAGAAAAGGAGTATGAGAAATAGAGAGAAAGCTGGTGTGTAACGGTAATGATAGCAAAGAATAGAATGAAATTTAACAAAATGAAATGTCTGTAATTGAATTTTATAGCCTTAAGCAGGAGCAGAACTCTTGTTTTACCTCTTTTAAGATGCCATTGTTTTTGCTTCTGTTATGCGTTTATTTAGTCTAATTAAAACTTTTCATCACCTTCGTGTGTTGGTTTCAAAAGTAGTCCTTTTGATTTTGTCTGCAACGGAGGTAATTCTGGTGCAGTAATACTGATATATAATATAATTATTAATATCAGGCTGCTCTCAGCGGGTTTCCTTGCAGAGAAAAATAAAACACAAGAAAAAAAGTTTATAGAAAGACGAGATATAGAGGGAGAGTTGGGAGGGAAACTGAAAGAAAGAGATAGGTGAGGTGAGGAAGAAGAAAAAAAGATTGCAAATAATAACAGGCAGGCTTTATTCGCTCTATCCTGAGGGCTAGGCTAGGCGCTGATTATGCATGGGTTGGAAAAGGGTGTCGGATAAATTATTAGGCTGTGGACTTACGCTTGTCGGTCGTAGCTTCGGTTCAGGCTATGGCAATGGCGGATGGTGCAGTACGATTGCCAGCAACAGGGGTACGAGGAGGTTGACAAGAAGGAGAGAGAGAGAGAGAGAGAGAGAGTGAAAAAGAGAGAATTTCTGAGCGATAGAGACTGAAGGAAGGAGAAATAAAGAGATAGAAGAAACAATCTAAGATGTATTTCAAAGATAAGCAAAAGAGAAAGAGAATGAAAGATGAAGCATTTAACAAATTGAGAGAGATAGAGAGGTACTGTGTAAAGAAAAAAAAAAGAAAAAGAAAAGAAAAGAAGAACAGAGGAAGTATCTGAAGGAGAGAGGAAAAGTAAATGAAGACGTGAGTGGGACGTTGGTGACATCGGTAACAGGGGTGGAGTAAAGTGCGGCTCTCGTGATGCAGCTGTTGTAGCGACTGTGGTGTTAGGAGTCTTGGCTCCAAGGGTGGTTCACAACTTCCTGTGAAACAAGTTTTCTTTGTAATTTAAAATAAGGGGTAAAAATAGGGGTAGAATTTACTGGCTTTTCAATATCCCTCGTAGTCCAGTTAGGTTTCGCCGTTTGACCAGTTATTTATCGTCTCAGTTTTCGAGTTTACTTTTGCGAGGCAACAGCAGGAAAGGTTGTAAAGGTTACAGAGCAAAAATTTAATACAAGAACGGGTTTGAAACAAGTGCCGAACATCCCATAACTGGTAGAATGAATAAAGATTTCACACGTACGCAATCACACACACACACACACACACACACACACACACACACACACACAGATACACACACACAAACATACACACACACACACACACTCACGCACAAACGCACATGCTCATGCGCATAAATACATGCATAAATGAACATAAAAATATACACGCATGTGAGTGCACGTTTGCCAACAGTGTTTATTAATTGTAATAAAACACTTTGAGTTGAACTATGTCATATTTCTATATGACTCTATCACATCAATCTATTTTCCGTGTTCAATAATGGGGAAGTGATGACAGCGCAGGCGAGAAACTTTACAGTAATAGAGCTGTTTAGAATCACACTCAGAAACGAGTGGTCATTAAAGTTTCAGAAGAGAAAAATTATTAATAACAATAATGATAATAATAATAATAATAATAATAATAATAATAATAATAATAATAATAATAATAATGATAATAATAATAGTTTCTTTTATTTTT
>NC_068987.1:78488185-78489004 GCF_001194135.2 Octopus bimaculoides
ATATATATATATATATATATATATATATATATATATATATATACATACATATGTATGTGTGTGTGGGTTTGTGTATGTTTATATGTATATATGTGTGTGTGAGTATGAGTGTGCGTGCGTGTGAGTCTGTGTGTATAACGTACATAGAGGGATAAAAACGATATAGTTTTAGTTCCATCTCTAAGTTACGTCCGTTTGCTGAAAAATGAACATGGTATAATATATTCATTACTTTAAGCATACATTGTACTGGTGTCGCTAAAATGACTATAAAAGGTAGGGTGACAGCAGTCTAAAAACTGAACGGTGGCTATCCTTGGCCTGCACTATGCACGTTCTGGTTATCTCCAAATTAGCCCCATATAGTGAAACGAATCATACGGTTTACACATCCAAATAAAGTGAAATTAGTGACGTAAGAAAATTTCTGTATGTAACGTCTGTATTATAACCATAACGTTAAATGGGAGATTGTATGATTAAGCAATAAAGCCTCTACATTTTGTACAATTACAGGCATATTGATGAAGAAATATCATTATCTTTAGATATTCGTAGCTGCGAAGGAAATTAACTTAGCAATTCCAATAACAAAAACATTTGAATGGAGTCTTTATATCATTGTTACATCGCGTTTAATCAATGAATTCTTTATTTAAAATATTTGTTCTACCGGTTATTTCAGGTCTGATAAGCACGATTAAGCCTATACTTCGCAGATGCTTCCTAACAGCAGCGGAATGTGCACAGTTATCACCTTACTTACAAATGATCACACACAATCATCACTGCCCATTTCATTTTTATAAGTAATATTTA
>NC_068987.1:78489014-78489711 GCF_001194135.2 Octopus bimaculoides
GGTGTGATATTCTTAAGCTATATACAGTAATATATGTCTCCCGCATTAAAAAAAAAAAAATTCTATTTATATTACTCAAGAATCCCTTGTGATAATGAATTCATTCAGCTATGAACACATATTGATCGTAAAGGGGATATTTCCTTGTGATAAACTAAAAGAGCGATTACGTAGCTGCCGATCCAAGCAACCGGAACGCATTATGAATAAATATGCAAGATATAGATCTGATGTTCGCATTTTAAATGTTTTTATTGACTAAGAGTAAATATGCGTCTGTAAATTACGATTAATCTGAGCCCAAAAAAACTGCCTTAGCATGTTATATGTACAGTCATAGGGATTCAGTGATTGGCTTGGATGTCAGAGAAAGAAAATAAATCATGTATAGAATTGATCAAGACTAGAGTAAAATATATTTATCACATACCTACATACGCAAATTCCCCCCTCTCTCTCTCTCACTCTCTCTTTCACACACATAGGGTCGCCATGAGTGATCACTAAATCCATAAGTTTTTTTAATAATCTCTCTGTTTATTTCCTCATACTCCTTTCTGTTCAAGAACGTAGGCTCGAAATGTAAAAGACTTACTTTGTCGAGCATCAAACTAATACACATGCTTGTCGTTCATATACCTGACCTGTCTTCGGCTTTTCTGTAAAATTTCAACTATATATATATATATATATATAT
>NC_068987.1:78489852-78492140 GCF_001194135.2 Octopus bimaculoides
CTTCCATAGGCTCATGTAAATACATGAATGAAAAGAACACACATACGTGTCATGGATAACAGAGTCTGATTTACATCCGCAGTTCTATGTGTTCTATAGACGCAAATAACATGGCGGGACACGAACATACTAAAAATTAATGCCATCTCCTCAACAGCACAATCAGACAATCGGACGTGGTTCTAGAACCTATTGAAAGTTTTAGTTATGCAAAAGTATCGACGAAGAAAAGCATGAGTCATCCCATAAATAATGTGGATTTTTCAATTGCATGAACTAAAAGTCGGAGGGGGCGGGATATTCTTAGTACAAGTTTTGAAGAGTGCAGTTCGATTTCAACAGTTATAATGGAAGTGAGAAGGGAGCATGTTCGGCATATTTTGCTTTATGAGTTCAAGAAACGCAACAAGGTAACGGAAAATGCGAAGAATATTAATGCAGTATACATGGATCGGACAATAAGCGTAAGCCAGTGTCAATAGTGGTTCCAGAAATCCCGAACCGGAAACTACAACCTTGAAAACGAGCCTCATCTTGGAAGATCTGTAGTGCTCGACGAGGACGTCCTGCAAACTCTGGTGGAGCAAAATCCCATTGCAACTGTTAAACTAGCAAAGAAGCGTGGATTTGGTTTCTCAACCAATCATTCAAGTCAGCGCTAGAAGAAAAACGACCTTTCCTGGTTTCAAGACGAAAGGTGTACTTTCATCAGGATAATACTCGGCTACATACAGCGAAGATGACATTCCAAAGGCTGGAACAGTTTGAATGGGAAACGATGCTCACCCGTCATTTTCGCCGGGCATTGTCCCATCTGGTTATCATTTATTCTGAAGTCTTCAAAATAATTTGGAGGGAAAAAATATGAATTTTGTAGACGAGGTCAGAACAGTACTGGAGGAGTATTTTTCGTTACGGACAAGTGAATTTCGGAAAAGGAGCCTTGCAAGTCTACTAGATAAGATGGAAGAGCATTGTAGAAAATGAAGGAAAATATATTTTAGATTAAATAAGAACCTTGTTTACCTTAATTTTGAAAAACAAAAGTATAAAGATACTGCGTTATTTATGGGATGACCCAATACATGATTACATACATACATACATACATACATTCACAAACAAAAATACCCTGTTGTTGATGTTGAAATTCCAATGAAGGAGCCTTGGATCTATGTTAGAAACCAGTTCTTTCTGTATTGGCAAGAAATCTTGAAATAAACTGAATATTGACGTACATACATAATAGTATAGATGCGTCTTACATAATTGAATGCGCCATGTTATATGACACAGTAAAATCTCTCAAGGAAACTCTGTAGCGAGACCGTATTTTCTATTTGTCTGCTTTTATTATATTACGCCATGCTGAAAGTTCCACCGTGTTTTAGATATTCTTGGATTTGCAGACTAAAAACTAAAAATGAAATTCCCTTCATTGATGAACACTTCACTAATGGAATGGATGCTTTATCTGTTGACTGGCGTCATACTGACTAACCATCAAGTGCGGTGTGCTTCACGTTCATATACTTCGATTATTAAATAGATCGCCTTCAATCGCTTACTCATTCGCTCAATCAATCTCTCTCCCCCACACTCTTTTCTCTCTCTCTCTCTCTCTCTCTCTCTCTCTACATATAAAGGTAAACACATATCGAGTATGATACACTTCGAACACAAGGGTACTGTTAAAATATTACGTTTATATAGAAACAAATATGCATAAGCTATAGATTTATGTATGATTGCGTGTTTCCTTCCATTTGTATGTTTGCACGCATATTAATATGTAAGGGACAAAATATTTTGTATTTAACATCCGAATATATTCCTCACTAGAAGAAGTTCTGAATCATTCATTCTGGGTTGTGCTATTTGGGAAGTTCACATATTTTATCAAATGTTTCTCTTTTGTCTGAAATTGAAGGAATAAGCTCAGTAAAAAGAAATACATATAACGCTCAGTTTTTCTATCTATCTATCTATCTATCCATCTATCTCTTGCCCTTTCCTTCCTTTCTCTCTTTCTGTCTATCTCTACAGGTATATATGTAAAATATAGAGTAGCGAGTTTGTTTTTTTTTTAGAAATTTCACTACAAGTGGTCCAGCGTGTATAAAAAGTCAATAGACTTAAATGTGATATTGGTCGTTTTGACTACTCCTTCTAGCGTGTAAAACTGCTTGTAGAAGGCAGTTTTCACTTGTGTTTAAATCTACAGGAATATATATATGTATATATACACACAGAAATACATATAAACCTGCATGCCTACATACCTATAT